>NC_052051.1:85416098-85557329 GCF_903992535.2 Arvicola amphibius | reverse complement strand
AATCTCCATGCTTCTCCCCTCCGAGATGGACACAGGTTAAGATCTCTCCTGGTAAGCCACACCTCGTGGTGCTACACGGATTACTAAATATGGGTTAAAGGAAGATGTGAGAATTAACCAATAAGAGGCTACAGATAATGGGCCAGGCTGTATTTTAAAGAATACAGTTTCCGTGTAATTATTTGGGGTAAAGCTAGGCGGGTGGCGGGACACAGCCCCGCCGCATCTTTCTACACTAACCCTAACTCTAAACACTAACCCTAACACTAACCCTACCCGAACATTAATCATAACCCTAACCCTAACATTCACCCTAACTCTAAGCCCTAACAATAACCCTAACCCTAATGCTAAACCTAACCCTAACCCTAACCCCAACCCTAATCCTAAACCCTAACCCTAAACCTAACACAAACCAAAACCCTAACTCTAACCCTAACCTTAACCCTAAACCTAACACCTAACCCTAACTCTAACCCTAACCTTAATCCTAACCCTAACCAGAACCCTAAACGTAAGATTACCCTAACCCCTAATCCTAACATTGACCCTAACCCTAATCCAAAACCTAACCCTAACCCTATACCTAACCCTAACACTAACCCTAACCCTAACCCTTACCCTAAACCTAACCCTAACATTACCCTACCCCTAACGCTAACCCTAACCCTAACCCTAAAATTACCAATAACCCTAACCCTAACACTAACCAAAACCATAACCCTCTAACCCAAACACTAACCCTAACCCTAAACCTAACCCTAACACCAACCCTAACTCTAACCACAAACCTAACCGCAATCCTAACCCTAACCCTAATACCAACCCTAACCCTAAACCTAACAATAACAATAACCCTAACCCTAATCCTAATACCAACCCTAACGCTATAATTAACCCTAACCCTAACCCTAAATCTCTAACCCTAACACTGACCCTTACCCTACCCCAAACCTAACTCCAACCCCAACACCAACAGAAAACACAATTCTAAGCAAAAAACTAAAAATAAACCTAACCCTAACCCTCTAACCATAACACTAAGCACTAACCCTAATCCTAACTCTAAACCTAAACCCTAATCCTAACCCTAACACTAAACCTAACCCTAACCCCTAAACCTAAGCCTAACACTAACCCCTAAACCTAACCCTAACACTAACCCCAACCCTAAACCTAAAAACAAACCGAACACCAATCCTCACCCTAACTCGAACACTAACCCTAACACTATACCCTAACCCTATCCCTAACCCTAACCCTAATGCTAACCCTAAGTCCTAACCCAACCCTAACCCTAACCCTAAACCCTAAACCTAACCGTAACCCTAAACCTAACCCTAAACCTAATCTTAACCCTAACCCAAACACAAACCTAACACTAACCCTAACCCTAACCCTAACCCTAACCCTAACCCTAAACTTTACCCTATAACCTAACACTATCCCTGACAGTAACCCTAATGCTAGCCCTAAATCCTAACCCTAACCCTAAACCTAACACTAAACCCTACCCTCATCCTAACCCTAAAACCTAAACTAACACTAATCATAACCCTAACCAAAACACAAACCCTATCACTAACCATAACCCTCACACTAACCCTAACCCCGAAAACTAACCCTAACCCTAACCCTAAACATTACCCTAACCCTTAACAGAACCCTAACCGTAACATTACCCTAACCCCTAACAATAACTTTAAACCTAACCCTACCCCTAACACTAACCCTAACCCTAAACCTAACCCTAACCCAAACCTTAACATTACCCTAACCCTTAACATTAACCCTAACCATAAACCTAACCCTAAAACTAATCCCTAACCATAACCCTAATTCTAACCCTAACCCTAACCAGAACCCTAACTGTACACTACCCTAACCCCTAACAATAAACTTAACCATAACCCTAACACTAACCCTAACCCTAACCCTA
The DNA here is from genome assembly GCF_903992535.2 of Arvicola amphibius. Classification (NCBI taxonomy): domain Eukaryota; kingdom Metazoa; phylum Chordata; class Mammalia; order Rodentia; family Cricetidae; genus Arvicola; species Arvicola amphibius. Next base: position 85,555,390 of record NC_052051.1, on the reverse strand, counting down.
ACTCTAACCCTAACCCAAACCCTAACATTACCCTAAACCCTAACACTAACCCTAACTATAAACCTAACCCTAACCCTAACACTAAACCTATCCTTAACCCGAACCCTAACTCTAACCCTAAACCTAACCCTAACCAGAACCCTAACCGTAACATTACCCTAACCACTAAACCTAACCCTAACCCTACCCTAAAACTAACCATAACCCTATTCCTAACCCTAACGCTAATGCTAACCCTAACCATAACCATAATCCTAACACTAACCCTAACCCCCTAATCCTAACCCTAACCATAAACCTAAACCTAACCTTAACATTACCCTAACCGCTAACACTAACACTTACCCTAACCTAACCCTAAACCCTAACCCTGACCCTAACCCTACCTTAAACTTAACCCTAACCCTAACCCTAACCCTTACCCTAACCCTAAAATTACCCTACCCCTAACCCTAACACTAACCCCAACCCTAACCCTAACACTATCCCTAACCCTAACCCTAAGCATAAACGTAACCATCTAACCCTAACCCTAACCCTAAACCCTAACCCTAACCCTAACACAAACACGAATCCGAACACCCTTAACCCTAACCCTAAGACTAATCCTAACCCTAATCCTAAACCCTAACCCTAACCCTACCCTAACCTTAAACCTAACCCAAACCCTAACCTCACCCTAACTCTAACCACCAACAAAACCCTACCCTAATGCTAACCCTAACCCTAAACTTAACCCCAACACTAAACCTTAACCTAATCCTATCCCTAACATTACCTGAACCCCTAAACCTAACCCTAAATCTAACCCTAACACTAACCTTCTAACCATAACCCTAACCCTTACCCTAACCCTAACATTACACTACCCCAACCCTAACCCTAACGCTCTCCCTAACCCTAACCCTAACCATAACCCTAACCAAAACACCCTAACCCTAACCCTAACCCAAACCAGAACCCCAAACCTACTACCAAACCCAATCCTAACCCTACCCTAAACCTAGTCCTAACCATAACCCTAACCCCAACCCCTACCCGAACAACAACCAGAACCCCAACCCAACCTCAATCCTAACCCTAAATCTAACTCTTACCCTAAGCCTAATTCTAACCAAACCCTAACCAGAACCCTAAACGTAACATTACTCTTACCCCTAACCCTAACCCTAACCCTACCAATAACCCTAACACTAAGCCTAACACTAACCCCTAACATTAACATTACACTAACCGCTAACCCTAACCCAACTGCTAACCCTAACCCTAACCCTAACCCTATCCTTAACCCTAACGCTAACCCTAAACCTAACCCTTACCCTAACCCAAACCCTAACATTACCCTAAAACCTAACCCTATCCCTAACCCAACCCTACCCCTAACAATACAGCTAAACCTAACCCTTACCGTAACCCTAACACTAAACTTTACACTAACCCTCTAAACCTAACTCTAACCCTAACCCTAACACTAAACCCTAACCCTAACACCCCTAAACCTAACACTAACCCTAACCCTAACACCTTATCCTAAACATAATCCTAAACTTAACCTTAAACCTAAATCTAAACCTAACACTAACTCTTAACCCTAACCATAACCCTAAACCTAAAACCTAACCCTAACCCTAACCCTACCCTAAACTTAACCCTAACCCTAACATTAACCCTAAAACTAACCCTAACCCCTAACCCTAACCCTAACCCTAAGCCTAAGCCTAACCAGAAACCTAACACTAACATTACCCTAACCCCTATCCTTAACCTTAACCATATCACTAACACTACCCCTATCCCTACCCCTACCCCTAACCCTAAACATAACCCTAACCCTAACCGTAAACCTAACCCTAACCCAAACCCCCTAAGCCTAACCCTAACCCTTACCCTAACCTTAACCCTAACATTACACTAACCCCTAAACCAAACTCTAACCCTGTAGAAAGAACGAGGGCTGTGTCCCGCCACCCGGCTAGCTTTACCCAAAATAATTACATGGAAACTGTATTCTTTTAAAACACTGCCTGGCCCATAGTTTCAGCCTCTTATTGGCTAATTCTCACATCTTCCTTTAACCCATATTTAGTAATCTGCGTAGCACCACGAGGTGTGGCTTACCAGGAGAGATCTTAACCTGCGTCCATCTCAGAGAGGAGAAGCATGGAGACTCACTATGGTGACTGCCTGAAGCGTCTCCCCACTCTGCTTCCTTGTTCCCACAATTCTGTTCTATCTACTCCGCCTACCTAATTTTCTGTCTCTTAAAGTGCCAAGGCAGTTCTTTTTATTAATAATGAAAGTAACACATAGACACTCCTCCATCATTTCCCCTTTTTCTGTTTAAACAAAAAAGAAAGGCTTTAACATAATAAAATTACATGTAACAAAACAGTTATCAAGCAAGAATTACAGTTACAATATTTAGATCTATCTTATCTTTTATCATAAATTATGTGTATATATATATATGTATATATATAAATATATTAAAAAAGGGGGGGAGGGATTAACTGGTGATCTGAAGGAATAATTGATTTTTGTGAGTTATTGTTCTTTAAAAAACTATATGAGTGTTGATTCTTGTATATTGATATATTGAACATTGTATGAGAGTATGATACTACCTTTGTTTGAAACAATTGTTATATTGACATTGTTTACTATATTGCAATGTACATCTCTACCTCTGATACTATTTATGTAATGAGATTGTTTACTATATTGCAATGTACTTTTCTACCTCAGATATTATTTATGTAATGACCCTGTTCACATTTGGAAATCATTGTCTTCATTTATTGCACAGTTGTCTATTCTATTAGTCATACAGTTACATAAGTGTTGAGAATTATATGTTGGTCATATTTATATTTAGGACAATCAGGTTTTTTAGACACATAGAGGTTGTATTTAGTATAGATAGCATAATCTTCAACCTCTTTGAAGAGCTGTAGTACATGGCCTTTAATCTAACCTAGAGTTTTGTATTTATGAGACACAATCACTCCTGGCAACAATGCTCTACTCCCGAGAGAACGTTAAGCACCAAAGACACTCCACTGGGAGTTTGTCTTCTACTTGGCAGAACTGGCCTTGGGGCAAAGAAAAGCCCATACCTCCATTACTGACTAAACTACGAAATATCCATAAGTGGATAAAACAGAATTGTCTTATCTTGCCAAAACAGGATAGGATTGTTCTACTAAAGGTTCCTTGCCATTGTATAATGGTATGTCAGGTTTTTTCAGGCCTCAGCCAAAGTTGGTTGCCTCAACATTGCTATCAAGACTTCATGTGGTTGCCCAGGTAGTCAATTGTCTCTGTCTTGTGTTGCACATTTTGGAAGTTTCTCGTTTGTGCTTCCTGGTTGCTTTGGTAATTTTACTCTCCTTCTCAGATCTTTGATGGGGTTGAAGATTAGATAATGGTAGCTACCTTCTAGATTATTTAGACTTCCCAAAGTAGAGTGATTAGAAAAATTTTTTTGTTATATACTCCTCGCCTAATATTGTTTACTTCTTGTAATTTTATATGATCTGTTCCCATTGTATATAGTTGTATTTGGTTTCTGAATCTGTCTTATTTAGACAAAAGGGGGAGATGTTGGGGCAGCTGGCCCAATCCCTGCGTTCAGGGGTGTGGCTGCCCCAGCGGAATAGCATACCCCTTAAATAGGGTCGGGGCGCCGGAAGGAGCCCCGTTTGGTTCTTCCCTGCATACCTTCTGCTCCGCTGGACCCTTGGTTCTGTAAGTTTCCTTATGTTCCCTTGTATTAAAACTGATTTATTATAAAGGACTATCGTGGTTATTCCCTAACCCCTATAACCTCTGGTACCTTTGCCGGTACATTTGGCACGTACATAACCCTAACATTAACTCTAACTCGAACCCTAACCCTGACCCCATAAACATAACACTAATACAAACCCTAACCTTAACCCTAACCATAAACCTAAACCTAACCATAACTCTCACCCTAACCCTAACACTAATCCTAACCCTAACGCTAACCATAACCCTAAAACTAAACCTAATTCTAAACCTAACCCTAACCCTCTAACCCTATCCCTAACCCTAACCCTAACCCCTTTACCATAACACTAACACTAAACTGAACTCTAACCTTAACACTAAACCTAACCCTAACCCCTAAACCTAACCCTAACACTAACCCCTAACACTAAACCTAACCCTAACCCTAATCCTAATGCTATACCTAACCCCTAACCCAAACCCTAACCCCTAACCCTAAACCCTAAACTGAACCCTAACCCAAAAGGACTAACTGAAACACTAACTTCTAACCCTAACCCTAACCCTAACTCAAACCCTAACCCAAACACTAACCCTAAACCAAAACCTAAACCTAACTCTAACCCTAACCCTAACACTAACTCTAACCCTAACCCTAAGCCTAACCACTAACCAAAACCCTAACCCTAACCTTTACCCTAAGCCTAATACTAACACTAACCCTAACCCCTAACCCTAACCCCTAACCCTAACACCTAACCCTAACTCTAACCCTTATCCTAACCCTAACCCTAACACTAACCCTAATCCTAACCATAACCCTAACAATAACCCCTAACCCTAACCTCTATCCCTAACCTGAACCCTAATCTGCCCTTCTAACAATGTTTTACACTGTTAGAAGCAAGTGTTTCTCTTTTGAGAGAAACGCATGTGTTTTTCTATCTGAAGTTTCTAAAGAATTAAGTACACTTTCAGAAGAAAGTGCTTTGATTTCAAAGTAAAGCATTTAAACAGAAATGATTAACTTTCAAAGCACAGCATGTAGACAGAAATTCAAACTCCATTCCTTTCTAATAATGCTTTATAATGTTATAAACAAGTGCTTCTCTTTTGGGAGAAATGCATGTGCGTTTGTATCTCAAGCTTCTAAAGAAATAAGTACACTTTACAAAGAAAGGGCTTCTCTTTCAAAGAACAGCAATTAGACAGAAATGCAATACTTCCTTCACTTCTAATAATGCTTTAAACTGTTATAAGCAAGTGCTTGTGTTTTGAGAGAATCGCATGTGCTTTTCTGTCTCAAGCTTCTAAAGAAATAAGTACAATTTCAAAACAGTGTCCAGCTTTCAAAGTTCAGCATTTTGACAGAAATGCAACTCTCTTTTCATGTCTTACAATGTTTTGCACTCTTTCAAGCAAATTCATCTCTTTGGTGTGAAACAAATTAGAAACATATCTTTCAAAGAGCAGCATTTAGACATAAATGCAATACTCCCTTTTACTTCTAACAATGCTTTACACTGTGAAAAGCAAGTGCTTCTCTTTTGAGAGCAACACATATGCGTTTCTCAGGAAAGCTTCTATAGAATTGCCTACACTTTCAAAAGAAATGCTTATCTTCAAAGAACAGCATTCTCTTCTAAGAATGCTTTACACTTTCAGAAGCAAATGTTTCTCTTTTGAGAGAAATGCATATGCGTTTCTATCTGGTTTCTAAAGAAATAATTACACTTTCAAAAGAAAATGTTTCGATTTCAAAGTAAAGCACTTAGACAGAAATGATTATCTTTTTAAGAACAGCATTTAGACATAAATGCAAAACTCCATTCCTTTCTAATAATGCTTTACAATATTAGAAACAAGTGCTTCACTTTTGAGAGAAATGCATGTGCATTTCTGTCTCTAGCTTCTAAAGAAATAAGTACACTACACACATGAGTTTCTCAAGAAGATTCTAAAAAATTTTCTACACTTGCAAAAGAAAGTGCTTTTCTCTCAAAGTACAATTTTAGGAAAGAAATGCAACACACTATTCACTTCGAAAAATGCTTTATTTTCTTTTTTCTTCTTTCTTTTTTTTCTAATCCTAACCCTAACCTTAAACTTAACCCTAACCCTAACAATAAACCTAACCCTAACATTAAGCCTAACCCTAAACCTAACAATAACCGTAAACTTAACCCTATTCTTAACAATAGCCCTAACACTAACCCTATCCTATCCCTAAAACTAACACTAAACTTGACCCTTAACTCTAACACTAACCCCTAACCCTAACCCTAACCCTAACCCTAAACCTAAACCTAACCCTAACCCTAACTTTACCTCTAACACTAAACCTAACCCTTACCCAGTAACCCTAACCCTAAACCAATCCCTAAACGAAACCTAACCCCAAACCTAAACCTAACCCTAATCCTAACACTAAACCTAAATCTAACCCTAACCTTACCCTAACCCTAACCCTAACTGTCTAACCCTAACCCTAACCCTAACCCTAACCAACAACCCTAACACAAACCCTAACCATAACACAAACACTAACCCTAACCGTAACACTAACCCCTAACCCAAAAACTAACTCTAAACCCTAACCCTAAACCTAATCCTAATGCTAACCCTAAACCCTAAACCTAACCCCTAACCCTAACCCTAATCTTAACGCTAACCCTAACCTAACCCTAACCCTAACTCTAACACTAACACTAACACTAACTCTAGCCCTAACCGCTAACCCTAACCCTAACCTTAACCTCTAATCCTAACCCTTACCCTAACCATAACCCTAACCCTAACAACTAACCCTAACCCTAACACTAACCCAAACCCTAACCCTAACCCTGCCCTTCTAACAATGTTTTACACTTTTAGAAGCAATTGCTTCCTTTTTGGGAGAAACCCATTTGTGTTTCTATCTCAAGCTTATAAAGAAATAAGTATACTTTACAAAGAACGGGCTTCTCTTTCAAAGAACAGTAATTAGACAGAAGTGCAATAATTCCTTCACTTCTAATATTGCTTTTAACTGTTATAAACAAGTGCTTGTCTATTGAGAGAATCGCTTGTCCTTTTCTGTCTCAAGCTTCTAAAGAAATAAGTACAATTTCAAAAAAGTGTCCAGCTTTTACAGTTCAGCATTTTCACAGAAATGCAATGCACTTTTCATGTCTTACAATGTTTTGCACTCTTTTAAGCAAATTCATCTCTTTTGTGTGAAACAAATTAGAAACGTATCTTTCAAAGAGCAGCATTTAGACATAAATGCAATAATCCCTTCACTTCTAACAATGCTTTACACTGTGAAAAACAAGTGCTTCTCTTTTGAGAGCAACACATATGCGTTTCTCAGGACAGCTTCTATAGAATTGCGTACACTTTCAAAATGAATGCTTACCTTCAAAGGACAGCATTCTCTTCTAAGAATGCTTTACACTTTCAGAAGCAAACATTTCTCTTTTGAGAGAAATGCACGTGCTTTTCTATCTGATGTTTCTAAAGAAATAATTACACTTTCAAGAGAAAATGTTTCGATTTCAAAGTAAAGCCTTTAGACGGAAATGAATATTTTTTCAAAAACAGGATGTAGACATAAATGCAAAACTCCATTCCTTTCTAATAATGCTTTACAATATTAGAAACAAGTGCTTCTCTTTTGGGAGAAATGCATGTGCGTTTCTGTCTCTAGCTTCTAAAGAAATAAGTACCTACACACATGAGTTTCTCAAGAAGATTCTAAAAAATTTTCTACACTTTCAAAAGAAAGTGCTTTTCTCACAAAGTATAGTTTTAGGACAAAAATGCAACACACTATTCACTTCTAAAAATGCTTTATTTTCTTTTTTCTTCTTTCTTTTTTTTTCTAATCCTAACCCTAACCCTAAACTTAACCCTAACCCTAACAATAAACCTAACCCAAACCCTAACCCTAACCCTAAACCTAAACATAACCCTAACCCTAACTTTACCTCTAATACTAAACCTAACCCTTACCCAGTAACCCTAACCCTAAACCAATCCCTAAACGAAGCCTAACCCCAAACCTAACCCTAACCCTAATCCTAACACTAAACCTAAATCTAACCCTAACCTTAAGCTTAACCCTAACCACCTAGCCTAACCCTAAGCCTAACCCTAATCAACAAACCTAACCCTAACACAAACACTAACCCTAACTGTAACACTAACCCTAAACCTAAATCTAACCCTAACCCTAAACCCTAACCCTAACCCTAACCATACCACAAACTCTAATCCTAACCCTAATCCTAACCCTCACCCTAACCCTAACCCCTAACCCTAACCCTAATCCTAACGCTAAACCTTAACCTAACCCTAACCCTAACCCTAACTAACCCTAACTCTAACACTAACTCTAGCCCTAACCACTAATCCTAACCCTAACCCCTAACCCTAACAGTAACCCTAATCCTAACCATAACCCTAGCCCTAAACCTAACCCTAACCCTAACCATAACCATAACCCTAACCCTAACCCTAACCTAGAAGCAAGTGCTTCTCTTTTGGGAGAAACTCATTTGTGTTTCTATCTCAAGCTTCTAAAGAAATAAGTATACTTTACAAAGAACGGGCTTCCAGAATCCTCCCCCCGTTCCCCTGCCTCATCCTCCCGTCTTTGGGGCCACAAAATCCCACAGCTCAGCCTGTTTGGGCTCTTGGGACCTGGAATTGAGTGCACCCAGACCGGTGGGAGGTCCCCTCCTTCATTTGACTGCCCGGGGCAAGGTAGGCCTTTGTCTGAGAGCTGCTTGGCCTGCAAGGGGACCTGACAGTCTGCCAGAGGATCCATCATTCTTGGGGGTGAGTGAGGAGTGAGTGCCCGAACCGCGGCAGCTGCCCGGAGAGGGACCACCTACACTCCACAACTCCCCCTGCCTCCAGCACACTTCCTGCTCTTCCTGCAGGGGTTATTCTCCCCGGATACTGCCTCTCTCTTCCTGTCCCTTCCCAGCTTGCACCCAGAATTCTCCCCCCTCCCCCTTCCTCATCCTCCCGTCTTTGGGGCCACAAAATCCCACAGCTCAGCCTGTTTGGGCTCTTGGGACCTGGAATTGAGTGCACCCATACTGGTGGGAGGTCCCCTCCTTCATTTGACTGCCCGGGGCAAGGTAGGCCTTTGTCTGAGAGCTGCTTGGCCTGCAAGGGGACCTGACAGTCTGCCAGAGGATCCATCATTCTTGGGGGTGAGTGAGGAGTGAGTGCCCGAACCGCGGCAGCTGCCCGGAGAGGGACCACCTACACTCCACAACTCCCCCTGCCTCCAGCACACTTCCTGCTCTTCCTGCAGGGGTTATTCTCCCCGGATACTGCCTCTCTCTTCCTGTCCCTTCCCAGCTTGCACCCAGAATTCTCCCCCCTCCCCCTGCCTCATCCTCCCGTATTTGGGGCCACAAAATCCCACAGCTCAGCCTGTTTGGGCTCTGGGGACCTGGAATTAAGTGCACCCAGACCGGTGGGAGGTCCCCTCCTTCATTTGACTACCCGGGGCAAGGTAGGCCTTTGTCTGAGAGCTGCTTGGCCTGCAAGGGGACCTGACAGTCTGCCAGAGGATCCATCATTCTTGGGGGTGAGTGAGGAGTGAGTGCCCGAACCGCGGCAGCTGCCCGGAGAGGGACCACCTACATTCCACAACTCCCCCTGCCTCCAGCACACTTCCTGCTTTTCCTGCAGGGGTTATTCTCCCCGGATACTGCCTCTCTCTTCCTGTCCCTTCCCAGCTTGCACCCAGAATCCTCCCCCCTCCCCCTGTCTCATCCTCCAGTCTTTGGGGCCACAAAATCCCACAGCTCAGCCTGTTTGGGCTCTTGGGACCTGGAATTGAGTGCACCCAGGCCCGTAGGAGGTCCCCTCCTTCATTTGACTGCCCGGGGCAAGGTAGGCCTTTGTCTGAGAGCTGCTTGGCCTGCAAGGGGACCTGACAGTCTGCCAGAGGATCCATCATTCTTTGGGGTGTCCTGCTCCAGTTCTAAGGCCATCCACCCAAAGGGGTCAGACTCTGGCATCCAGGCAGGTCTGAGGATTCCTGCGGAGGGGTGCCCGCTCCTTCAGATTGTGCTGCCAGGTTCGCAGTGTGGTATTCCTTCCACCCTGCCCCCACCTTGGCCCTTTTGCCGGGGCTGCGACCCTGGGCTGCCTGGAATCCCTGATCCTGTGCCCTGACATTCCATCTGAACTGGTGAGTGAATGCGGACCCTGGGGCAACCTGCCCTGGAAGAGAGCACAGACCCCCTACCCCCACTTCCCTCTGCAGGCTTGTGTTGGTTTCTCCCGTCCCTGTGTCTCCCAAGCTTTCCCTAGTGTTCTCAGGTGTCCTGCTCCTGTTCTAAGGCCATCCACCCAGAGGAGTCAGACTCTGGCCTCCAGGCAGGTCTGAGGATTCCTGCACGGGAGTGCGGGCTTCTTCAGATTGTGACGCAAGGAATAGGTCCTCCTCTGGCACTGGGGAGATCCAACCAGTTTCAGTCACAGCAAAGATTGGTCTAGGACACCAAACGCCTCCGGGCTCCCTTTGAAGGAAGAGATGGGCAGGCGCCAAAGCAGGAGCTCCTCCAACAACATGCAAGGCAACATGACATCACCACAAGCCAGACATCCCGAAACAACAAGAATTGAACACCCTACCCCAGAAGATATAGAAGAAACCGACATTAAACAGTACTTTATGAAAATAATAGAGGACCTTAAACAGGAGGTAAAAAACTGCCATAAAGAAATGGAGATGACAAACAAAAAGGTAGATGAAATAAATAAATCTCTCAAAGATACCCAAGAAAAACAAGAAAAAGCAATCAAACAGGTAAGGGAAACAGTACAAGACCTGATAAATGAAATGGAGGTATTGAAGAAAACACAATCTGAGGGACGACTGGAAATGGAAACTCTGAGTAAACGAACAGAAACTTCAGAGACAAGTATTTCCAACCAAATACAAGAGATGGAAGAAAGAATCTCGGACTCTGAAGATACTATAGAGGAAATAAACTCACAGATTAAAGAACTAAACAAATCTAACATTCTTAACACAAAACATTCAGGAAATCTGGGACACCATGAAAAGACCAAACCTAAGAATAATTGGGGTAGAAGAAGGAGAAGAATTAAAACTCAAAGGCCCAGAAAACATACTCAACAAAATTATAGAAGAAAACTTCCCCAACCTAAAGAAGGATGTTCTATGAAGGTACAAGAAGACTACAGAACACCAAATAGACTGGATCAAAAGAAAGCATCCCCACGCCATATAATAATCAAAACACAAAACATACAGAATAAAGAACAGATATTAAGAGCTGCAAAGGAAAAAGGTCAAGTAACATATAAAGGGAAACCTATCAGAATTACACCTGATTTCTCAATGGAAACCATGAAAACCAGAAGAGCTTGGATAGATGTGCTACAGACACTAAGGGAACATGGATGCAAGCCTAGACTATTATACCCAGCAAAGCTTGCATTCACCATTGATGGAGAAAACAAGATATTCCAAGACAAAAACAAATTTAAACAATACGCAGCCACAAATCCAGCCTTGCAGAAAGTAATAGAAGGAAAATCACAAACCAAGGAGTCCAACAACGCCCACAATAACTCAGGCATCTAGCGACCCTTCACCAGCACAACTAGAAGAAGGGAAAAACACAAACACCACTACTAAAAATGACTGAAGTTAACAACCATAGTCATTAATATCACTTAATATCAGTGGACTCAATTCACCTATAAAAAGGCACAGGCTAAGAGACTGGATACGAAAACAGAATCCAACATTTTGCTGTTTACAAGAAACACACCTCAACCACAAAGACAGACATCTACTCAGAGTAAAGGGTTGGGAAAAGGTTTATCAAGCAAATGGCCCTAAGAAACAAGCGGGTGTGGCCATACTAATTTCCAACAAAGTTGACTTCAAACTAAAATCAATCAGAAGAGATGGAAAAGGACACTTTATACTCATAACAGGAAAAATCCATCAGAATGAAGTCTCAATCCTGAATATCTATGCCCCTAATATAAAAGCTCCCACTTATGTAAAAGAAACACTTCTAGAACTCAAGGCAGCCATCAAACCACACACACTAATAGTTGGAGACTTCAACACCCCTCTCTCACCAATGGACAGGTCAATCAGACAGAAACCTAACAGAGAATTGAAAGACTTAATGGAGGTAATGAACCAAATGGACTTAACACACATCTATAGAACATTCCACCCAAATAGGAAAGAATATACCTTCTTCTCTGCGGCTCATGGAACCTTTTCGAAAATTGACCATATACTTGGTAACAAAGCAAACTTCCACAGTTACAAAAAAATATTAGTAACCACCTGTGTCTTATCGGATCACCATGGATTAAAATTAGAATCCAACAATAATGCTACCCCCAGAAAGCCCACAAACTCATGGAAACTGAACAGTCAACTACTGAACCACACCTGGGTCAAGGAAGAAATAAAGAAAGAAATTAAAGTCTTTCTTGAAATTAATGAAAACCAAGACACAACATACTCAAACCTATGGGACACAATGAAAGCAGTGCTAAGAGGAAAGTTCATGGCACTAAGTGCCCACTTAATGAAAACGGAGAAAGCGCTCATTGGTGACTTAACAGCATACCTGAAAGCTCTGGAAAAAAAAAGAAGCAGACTCACCTAGGAGAAGTAGAAGACTGGAAATAATCAAATTGAGGGCAGAAATCAACAAAACAGAAACACAGAAAACAATCCAAAGAATCAATGAAACAAGAAGCTGGTTCTTGGAGAAAATCAACAAGATTGACAAACCCTTAGACAAACTAATCAAACGGCAGAGGGAGAACATGCAAATTAATAAGATGAGGAATGAAAAGGGGGACATAACCACAGACACAGAGGAAATTCAGAAAATCATTAGATCTTACTACAAAAGCCTGTATGCCACAAAATTGGAAAATGTAAAAGAAATGGACAGTTTTTTAGATAAATACCATATACCAAAGTTAAACCAGGACCAGGTAAATGCTCTAAATCGTCCTGTTAGTCGCGAAGAATTAGAAACTGTTATCAGAAACCTCCCTACCAAAAAGAGCCCAGGACCAGATGGTTTCAATGCAGAATTCTACCAGAACTTCCAAGAAGACCTAATACCTATACTCCTTAAGGTATTTCATAATATAGAAACACAGGAGTCACTGCCAAATTCCTCCTATGAAGCTACAGTTACCCTGATACCTAAACCACACAAAGACTCAACCAAGAAAGAGAATTACAGGCCAATCTCACTCATGAACATTGACGCAAAAATTCTCAATAAAATACTGGCAAACCGAATCCAAGAACACATTAGAAAAATTATCCATTACGATCAAGTAGGCTTCATCCCAGAGATGCAGGGCTGGTTCAACATACGAAAATCTATCAATGTAATCCATCATACAAACAAACTGAAGGAAAAAAACCATATGGTCATCTCATTAGATGCTGAAAAAGCATTTGACAAAATTCAGCACCCTTTCATGATAAAGGTCTTGGAGAGATTAGGGATACAAGGGTCATTCCTAAATATAATAAAAGCTATTTACAGCAAGCTGACAGCTAACATCAAATTAAACGGAGAGAAACTCAAGGCTATCCCACTAAATTCAGGAACACGACAAGGCTGTCCACTCTCTCCTTATCTCTTCAATATAGTGCTTGAAGTTCTAGCAATAGCAATAAGACAACATAAGGGAATCAAGGGGATTCAATTTGGAAAGGAAGAAGTTAAACTTTCATTATTTGCAGATGATATGATTGTATACATAAGCAACCCCAAAAACTCCACCAAAGAACTCCTACAGCTGATAAACTCCTTCAGTAACGTGGCAGGTTACAAGATCAACTCCAAAAAATCAGTCGCCCTCCTATACACGAAGGATAAGGAAGCAGAGAGGGAAATCAGAGAAGTATCACCTTTCACAATAGCCACAAATAGCATAAGATATCTGGGAGTATCTCTAACCAAGGAAGTGAAGGATTTATTTGACAAGAACTTTAAGTCTTTGAAGAAAGAAATTGAAGAGGATACCAGAAAATGGAAGGATCTCCCCTGCTCGTGGATTGGGAGGATCAACATAGTAAAAATGGCAATTCTACCAAAAGAAATCTATAGATTCAATGCAATCCCAATCAAGGTCCCATTAAAATTCTTCACAGAGATTGAGAGGACAATAATCAACTTTATATGGAAAAACAAGAAACCCAGGATAGCCAAAAAAATCTTATACAATAAAGGTTCTTCTGGAGGCATTACCATCCCTGACTTCAAACTCTATTACAAAGCTACAGTATTGAAAACAGCTTGGTATTGCATAAAAACAGAGAAGTTGACCAATGGAATCGTATAGAAGACCCGGATCTTAAACCACAAACCTATGAACACCTGATTTTTGATAAAGGAGCCAAAAGTACACAATGGAAGAAAGAGGGCATCTTCAACAAATGGTGCTGGCATAACTGGATGTCAATCTGTAGAAGAATGAAAGTAGATCCATATCTATCACCATGCACAAAACTCAAGTCCAAATGGATTAAAGACCTCAATATTAATTTGAACACATTGAGCTTGATAGAGGAGAAAGTGGGAAGTACTCTCCAACAAATGGGCACAGGGAACCATTTCCTACGCATAACCCCAGCTGCAGAGACTTTAAGGGCAACATTGAATAAATGGGACCTCCTGAAGTTGAGCAGCTTCTGTAAAGCAAAGGACATTGTCACTAAGACACAAAGGCATCCTACTGACTGGGAAAAGATCTTCACCAACCCTGCAACTGACAAAGGTCTGATCTCTAAAATATATAAGGAACTCAAGAGACTAGATGGTAAAATGCCAATTAACCCAATTAAAAATGGGGCGCTGAACTGAACAGAGAATTCTCAACAGAAGAAGTTCGAATGGCCAAAAGACACTTAAGGTCATGCTCAACCTCCCTAGCTATCAGGGAAATGCAAATCAAAACAACTTTGAGATATCATCTTACACCTGTCAGATTGGCTAAAATCCAAAACACCAATAATAACCTTTGCTGGAGAGGTTGTGGGGTAAGGGGTACACTCATCCATTGCTGGTGGGAATGCAAACTTGTGCAACCACTTTGGAAAGCAGTGTGGCGGTTTCTCAGGAAATTCGGGATCAACCTAACCAGGACCCAGCAATTCCACTATTGGGAATCTACCCAAGAGATGCCCAATCATACAACAAAAGCATATGCTCATCTATGTTCATAGCAGCATTATTTGTAATAGCCAGATCCTGGAAACAACCTAGATGCCCTTCAGTGGAAGAATGGATGAAGAAACTGTGGAATATATACATGCTAGAATACTACTCAGCGGTAAAAAAACAATGACATCTTGAATTTTGCATGCAAATGGATGGAAATAGAAAACACTATTCTGAGTGAGGTAACCCAGACCCATAAAGGTGAACATGGGATGTATTCACTCATATTAGGTTTCTAGCCATAATTAAAGTACATCGAGCCTATAAATTTGGGATCCTTGAGAAGATAATAAGAAGGTGAACTCCCAAAAAATGATATAGTAATCCTCCTGGATATTGTAAGTAGACACGATCGCCAGGCAAAATTGGGAATTTGAGGGAAGGGCAAGACTGGGCCAAGGGAAGATGGGGAGAGAAAAGTGTGAAGGGGAGACGGGGGGAGCTCGGAGGAATGGGGTGCTTGGGATATAGGAAGGGTGGATATGGGAGCAGGGAAGCATATATCTTAATTTAAGGAGCTACCTGAGGGTTGTCAAGAGACTTGACCCTAGAGGGGTTCCCAGGTTTCCAGGGAGAGACGCCCCAGTTAGTTCCTTGGGCAGCTGAGGAGAGGGAGCCTGAAAAGGCCAGTTCCTATAGCCATACTGACGAATTTCTTGCATATCACCGTAGAACCCTCCCACCTGACGATAGATGAAGAAAATGACAGAGCCCCACATTGGAGCAACCGGACTGAGCTCCCAAGGTCCTGAATGAGGAGCAGAAGGAGAGAGAACAGTGAGAAATAAAGTCAGGACCGTGAGGGAAACTCCAGCTGTGCTACAGATGGGGAAGGTGACTGAGCCCCACATTGGAGCACTGGACTGAGCTCCCAGGTCCTGATGAGGAGCAGAAGGAGCGAGAACTTGAGGGAGAAAGCCAGGAACGATAGGAGTGCGTTCACTCATGGAGAACGGTGGGACAGAACTACTATGGGAGATCACCAACTCCAGTTGGAATGGGACTGTATGGATCATGCGACCAACCCGTCTCTCTGAATGTGGCCAACAGCGGGGGCTGACTGAGAAGCAAAGGACAATGGCTCTGGCTCTGATTCTTCTGCATGGACGGGCTCTGTGGAGCCTTCTCAGCTTGGTCGATCACCTTCCTGGCCTGGGGGGAGTTGGGAGGACATTGGTCTTAGCATAGAGTGGGGAACCCTGATGGCTCCTTGGCCTTGAGAGGGAGGAGGGGAGGTATGGGTGGAGGGGAGGTGGAGGGGAAGGGGGAGAAGGAGGGGAGGGAAGGGGGAGGAGAAGGTGAGGGAGGGGGGAGGAGGTAGTGGGCAAGTGAGATGGAACTTTTTAAATATAAAAAAAAAATAAACCATGAAAAAAAATAAAAAAAAAAAAAAAAACAAAGAACTACGGGCTTCTCTTTCAAAGAACAGCAATTAGACCGAAGTGCAATAATTCCTTCAACCTCTAATATTGCTTTTAACTGTTATAAATAATTGCTTGTCTTTTGAGAGAATCGCATGTCCTTTTCTGTCTCAACTTCTAAAGAATAAGAACAATTTCAAAAAAGTGTTCCAGCTTTGCGAAGTTCAGCATTTTCACAGAATGCAGCAAACGCACGTTTCATGTCTTAGCAATGTCTTGCACTCTTTCAAGCAAATTCATCTCTTTTGTGTGAAAACAAATTAGAAATGTTATCTTTCAAAGAGCAGCATTTAGACATAAATGCAATACTCCCTTCACTTCTAACAATGCTTTACACTACTGTGAAAAGCAAGTGCGTCTCTTTTGAGAGATTCACATATGCATTTCACAGGAGAGCTTCTATAGAATTGCGTATACTTTCAAAAAATGCTTATCTTCAAAGGACAGCATTCTCTTCTAGCAACGCTTTACACTTTCAGAAGCAAACGTTTCTCTTTTGAGAGGGTACACACATGGGCTTTTTCCTGTCTGAAGTTTCTAAAGAAATAATTACACTTTCAAGAGAAAATGGGCTTCGATTTCACAGTAAAGCCTTTAGAGCAGAAATGATTATTTTTTTGCAAGAACAGTATGTAGACAGAATGGAATGCAAACTCCAGTCCTTTCTAATATTGTTTTACAATATTAGAAACAAGTGCTTTTCTTTTGGGAGAAACTCATGTGCGTTTCTGCCTCCAGCTTCTAAAGTAATAAGTCCACTTTATACGTGTTTCTCAAGAAGCTCTAAAAATTTTGTACACTTTCAAAAGAAAGTGCTTTTCTTACAAAGTACAGTATTTGGACAGAAATTCAACACACCATTCACTTCTAACAATGCTTTATTTTCTTTTTTCTTCTTTCTTTTTTTCTATTCCTAACCCTAACCCTAAACTTAACCCTAACACTACCCTAAACTTAACCATAACCCTAACCCTAACCATATTCCTAAACCTAACCCAAACCCTAACCCTAAACCTAACCCTAACCCTAACCCTAATACCCTAACCCTAACCCTAAGCCTAACCCTAAGCCTAACCCTAACCCTAACCCTAAGCCTAATTCTACCCTTCTAACAATGCTTTACAATGTTTGAGGCAAGTATTTCTCTTTTGAGAGAAACGCATGTGCGTTTCTATCTGAAATTTCTAAAGAATTAAGTACAATTTTCAGAAGAAAGTACTTTTGATTTCAACGTAAAGCATTTAGACAAAATAATTATCTTTCAAAGCACAGCATGTAGGACGGAAATGCAAACTCCATTTATTCTAATAACGCTATACGAATATTAGAACAAGTGCTTCTCTTTTGGGAGAAACACATCTGCGTTTCTATCTCAAGCTTCTAAGAAATAAGTACACTTTACAAAAAAAGGGCTTTTCTTTCAAAGAACAGCAATTAGACAGAAGTGCAATACTTCCTTCACTTCTAATAATGATTTAACTGTTATAAACAAGTGCTTGTCTTTTGAGAGAATCCCATGTGCTTTTCTGTCTTAAGCTTCTAAAGAAATAAGTACAATTTCAAAACAGTGTCCAGCTTTCAAAGTTCAGCATTTTGACAGAAACGCAACTCTCTTTTCATGTCTTACAATGTTTTGCACTCTTTCAAGCAAATTCATCTCTTTTGTGTGAAACAATTGAGAAACGTATCTTTCAAAGAGCAGCATTTAGACATAAATGCAATACTCCCTTCACTTCTAACAATGCGTTACATTGTGAAAAGCAAGTGCTTCTCTTTTGAGAGAAACACATATGTGTTTCTCAGGAACGCTTCTGTAGAATTGCATACACTTTCAAAAGAAATGCTTATCTTCAAAGGACAGCATTCTCTTCTAACAATGCTTTACACTTTCAGAAGCAAATGTTTCGCTTTTGAGAGAAATGCATGTGTGTTTCTATCTGGTTTCTAAAGAAATATTTACACTTTCAAAAGAAAATGCTTCGATTTCAAAGTAAAGCATTTAGACAGAAATGATTATCTTTTTAAGAACAGCATGGATCCTCTGGCAGACT
This sequence comes from Arvicola amphibius, assembly GCF_903992535.2. NCBI lineage: Eukaryota > Metazoa > Chordata > Mammalia > Rodentia > Cricetidae > Arvicola > Arvicola amphibius. The sequence continues at coordinate 85,536,904 of NC_052051.1, read as the reverse complement.
GTCAGGTCCTCTTGCAGGCCAAGCAGCTCTCTGACAAAGGGCCTACCTTGCCGCAGGCAGACTAATGAAGGAGGGCACCTCCCACCGGTCTGGGTGCACTCAATTCCAGGTCCCCGGCACCCAAACAGGTTGAGCTGTAGGATTTTGTGGCCCCAAAGATGGGAGGATGAGGTGGGGGGGGTTCTGGGTGCAAGCTGGGAAGGGACAGGAAGAGAGAGGCAGTATCCGGGGAGAATAACCCCCCAATGAATGATGGATCCTCTGGCAGACTGTCCGGTCCCCTTGCAGGCCAAGCAGCTCACTGACAAAGGGCCTACCTTTCCACAGGCAGACTAATGAAGGAGGGGACCTCCCACTGGCCTGGGTGCACTCAATTCCAGGTTCCTGGCGCCCAAACAGGCTGAGCTGTGGGAATTTTGGCCCCAAAAACTGGAGGATGTGGCGGGGGGGGGGGGGGGTGGGGGGGGGGGGTGGGGGGGTGGGGGGGGGGTTCTGGGAGCAAGCTGGGAAGGGACAGGAAGAGAGAGGCAGTATCCGGGGAGAATAACCCCTGCAGGAAGAGCAGGAAGTGTGCGGGTGGTGGGGGGGAGTTGGCAGCACAGACATTAAGGGCAACATTGAATAAATGGGACCTCCTGAAGCTGAGCAGCTTCTGTAAAGCAAAGGACACTGCACTAAGACAAAAAGGCAACCTACTGACTGGGAAAAGATCTTCACCAACTCCGCTACAGACAAAGGTCTGATCTCCAAAATATATACGGAACTCAAGAGACTAGACTTTAAAATGCTAATTAACCAATAATTAGGGCGCGGGGGAGCCTGGAACTACCTCTCTAACCGCGGCACCACCGGCGTCCTCACAACTTGCTTCAGTTTAAGCTCAGCACCTTCCTGGTTCCCAGTGGCTTGTCTTTTGAGAGAATCCCATATGCTTTTCTGTCTTAAGCTTCTAAGAGAATAAGTACACTTTCAAAAAAGTGTCCATACTTTCAAAGTTAAGAATTTTGACGAAGTGCAACGCTCTCTTCATGTCTTACAATGTTTTGCACTCTTTCAAGCAAATTCACTCTTTTTTTTCACTTGAAATCTTTTTTTTCTCATTTTTTTATTAAAAATTTCCATCTCCTCCCCTCCTCCTCCCTATTCCCTCCCCTCCCTTCCACCCATACCCCCACTCCACCCCTCTCCAAGACAAAGAGCCATCAGGGTTCCCTTCACTATGTTAAGTCCAAGGTCCTTCCAGCTCCCCCTAAGTCCAGGAAGGTGAGCAACCAAACTGACAAGGCTCACAGTGAGCCCATCCATGCTGTAGAGTTCATGCTCATCGCCGTTGTCCTTGGTTTCTTAGTCCTCCTCCACCATCAGCCACATTCAGAACAGGTTTGGTCCCCTATTCCATCAGTCCCATTCCAACTGGACTTGGTGGTCTCCCATTAGGTCTGTTCCACCGTCTCAATGGGTAAACGCACTCCTCACGGTCCTGACTTCCTTGCTCATGATCACCCTCCTTTTGCTCCTCATCAGGACCTTGGTAGCTCAATCCGGTGCTTCTATGTGGGGCTCTGTCATTTTCTCCATCCAATGCCAGGTGAAGGTTCTATGGTGATATGCAAGATGTTCATGAGTATGGCAATAGGATCTGGACATTTCTGACACCCTCTCCTCAGCTGCCAAAGGGAGTAGCTGGGGGCGTCTTCCTGGACACCTGGGAACCTGTCTAGAGTCAAGTCTCTGCCAACCCTAGAATGACTCCCTTAATTAAGATATATAATTCCTTGTTCCCATATCCACCCTTCCTATATCCCAACCATCCTATTCCCCCAAGCTCTCCCATCCTCCACTTCACACTTTTCTCTCCCCATCCCCCCAACCCCCCATCCCAGCCCACCCCCAAGTTCCCATTTTTAGTCCCGCAATCTTGTCTACTTACAGTATCCAGGAGGATAACTATATGTTTTTCTTTGGATTCACCTTCTTATATATCTTCTCTAGGATTTTTTTTCTTTTACGAATTATAGGCTCGATGTCCTTTATTTATGGCTAGAAAACAATTATGAGTGAGTACATCCCATGTTCATCTTTTTGGGCCTGGGTTACCTCACTCAGGATGGTGTTTTCTATTTCCATCCATTTGCATGCAAAATTCAAGATGTCATTGTTTTTTTACCGCCGAGTAGTACTCTAATATGTATATATTCCACACTTTCTTCATCCATTCTTCCACTGAAGAGCATCTAGGTTGTTTCCAGGTTCTGGCTATTACAAATAATGCTGCTATAAACATAGTTGAACAAATGCTTTTGTAATATGATTGGGCATCTCTTGGGTAAATTCCCAACAGTGGGATTGCTGGGTCCTGGGGTAGGTTGATCCCAAATTTCCTGAGAAACCTCCACACTGCTTTCCAAAGCAGTGGCACAAGTTTGCATTCCCACCAGCAATGGATGAGTGTACCCCTTACTCCACATCCTCTTCAGCAAAGGCTATCATTGGTGTTTTTGATATTAGCCATTCTGAAAGGTGTAAGATGGTATCTCAATGTTGTTTTGATTTGCATTTCCCTGATTGCTAAGGAGGTTGAGCATGCCCTTAAGTGTCTTTTGGCCATTCGAACTTCTTCTGTTGAGAATTCTCTGTTCAGTTCAGTGCCCCAATTTTTAATTGGGTTAATTAGCATTTTAAAGTCTAGTCTCTTGAGTTCCTTATATATTTTGGAGATCAGACCTTTGTCTGTTGCGGGGTTGGTGAAGATCTTTTCCCAGTCAGTAGGCTGCCTTTTTGTCTTAGTGACAGTGTCCTTTGCTTTACAGAAGCTGCTCAGCTTCAGGAGGTCCCATTTGTTAAATGTTGCCCTTAATGTCTGTGCTCCTGGGGCTATAAGTAGGAAGCGATCTCCTATGCCCAAATGTTGTAGAGTACTTCCCACTTTCTCCTTTAACAGGTTCAGTGTGTTCAGATTGATATTGAGGTCTTTAATCCATTTGCACTTGAGTTTTGTGCATGGTGATAGACACGGATCTACTTTTCATTCTTCTACAGGTTGACATCCAGTTATACCAGCACCATTTGTTGAAGATGCTTTCTTTCTTCCATTGTGTGCTTTTAGCTCCTTTATCAAAAATCTGGTGTTCACAGGTTTGTGGGTTATGATCTGGGTCTTCTATTCGATTCCATTGGTCGACTTCTCTATTTTTATGCCAATACCAAGCTGTTTTCAATACTGTAGCCCTGTAATAGAGTTTGAAGTCAGGGATGGTAATGCCTCCAGAAGTTTCTTTATTGTATAAGATTGTTTTGCCTATCCTGGGTTTCTTGTTCTTCCATATAAAGTTGATTATTGTCCTCTCAAGATCTGTGAAGAATTTTGATGGGATCTTTAAGGGGATTGCATTAAATCTATAGATTGCCTTTGGTAGAATTGCCATTTTTACTACGTTGATCCTCCCAATCCAAGAGCCAGGGAGATCCTTCCATTTTCTAGTATCCTCTTCAATTTCTTTCTTCAAAGACTTAAAGTTCTTGTCAAATAGGTCTTTCACTTCCTTGGTTAGAGTTACCCCAAGATATTTTATGCTATTTGTGGCTATCGTGAAAGGTGACGCTTCTCTGATTTCTTTCTCTGCTTCCTTATCCTTTGTATATAGGAGGGCAACTGATTTTTTGGAGTTGATCTTGTATCCCGCCATGATACTAAAGGAGTTTATCAGCTGTAGGAATTCTTTGGTGGAGTTTTTCAGGTCGCTTATGTACACTATCATATCATCTGCAAATAACGAAAGTTTAACTTCTTCCTTTCCAATTCGAATCCTCTTGATCCCCTTGTGTTGTCTTATTGCTACTGCTAGAACTTCAAGCACTATATTGAAGAGATAAAGAGAGAGTGGATAGCCTTGTCATGTTCCTCAATTTAGTGGGATAGCCTTGAGTTTCTCTCCATTTAATTTGATGTTAGCTATCGGCTTGCTGTAAATAGCCTTTATTATATTTAGGAATGACGCCTGTATCCCTAATCTCTCCAAGACCTTCATCATAAAGCGGTGTTGAATTTTGTCAAATACTTTTTCTGCATCTAATGAGATGAAAATATGTTTTTTATCCTTCAGTTTATTTATATGATGGATTACATTGATAGATTTGTGTATGTTGAACCAACCCTGCATCCCTGGGATGAAGCCTACTTGATCATAGTGGATAATTTTTCTAATGGGTTCTTGGATTCTGTTTGCCAGTACTTTCTTGAGAATTTTTGCATCTAGGTTTATGAGTAAGATTGGCCTGTAATTCTCTTTCTTGGTTGAGTCTTTGTGTGGTTTAAGTATCAGGGTAATTGTAGCTTCATAAAAGGAATTTGGCAATGACTGTTCTGTTTCTATATTATGAAATACCTTAAGGAGTATAGGTATTAGGTCTTCTTGGAAGTTCTGGTAGAATTCTGCGTTGAAACCATCTGGTCCTGGGCTTTTTTTGGTGAGGGAGGTTTCTGATAACAGTTTCTAATTCTTCGCGACTAACAGGTACTATTTAGATGTTCACCTGGTCCTGGTTTAACTTTGGTATATGGTACTTATCTAAAAAAGTGTCCATTTCTTTTACATTTTCCAATTTTGTGGCATACAATCTTTTGTAGTAAGATCTAATGATTCTCTGAATTTCCTCTGTGTCTGTGGTTATATCCCCTTTTTCATTTCTGATCTTATTAATTTGTGTGTTCTCTCTCTGCCATTTGATTAGTTTGGCTAGGGGGTTTGTCAATTTTGTTGATTTTCTCCAAGAACCAGCTTTTTGTTTCATTGATTCTTTGGATTGTTTTCTGTGTTTCTATTTGTTGATTTCTGCCCTCAGTTTGATAATTTCCAGTCTTCTACTCCTCCTAGGTGAGTTGCTTCTTTCTTTTCTAGAGCTCTCAGGTGTGCTGTTAAGTCTCCAATGTGTGCTTTCTCTGTTTTTTTTTTAAGTGGGCACTTAGTGCTATGAATTTTCCTCTTAGCACTGCTTTCATAGTGTCCCATAAGTTTGAATATGTTGTGTCTTTATTTTCATTAAAATCAAGGAAGACTTTAATTTCTTTCTTTATTTCTTCCTTGACCCAGGTGTGGTTCAGTAGTTGACTCTTCAGTTTCCATGAGTTTGTGTGCTTTCTGGGAGAAGCATTGTTGTTGATTTCTAATTTTAATCCATGGTGATCTGATAAGACACAGGTGGTTACTAATATTTTTTTTGTAACTGTGGAAGTTTGCTTTGTTACCGAGTATGTGGTCAATTTTTGAGAAGGTTCCATGAGCCGCAGAGAAGAAGGTATATTCTTTCCTATTTGGGTGGAATGTTCTATAGATGTCTGTTAAGTCCATTTGGTTCATTACCTCCATTAAGTCTTTCAATTCTCTGTCAGGTTTCTTTCTGATTGACCTGTCCATTGGTGAGAGAGGGGTGTTGAAGTCTCCAACTATTAGTGTTTGTGGTTTGATGGCTGCCTTGAGTTGTAGAAATGTTTCTTTTACATAAGTAGGAGCTTTTATATTAGGGGCATAGATATTCAGGATTGAGACTTCATTCTGAATGATTTTTCCTTTTATGAGTATAACTCTAACCCTAACCCTAACTCTAACCCTCATCTTAACCCAAACCCTAAACTTAACCCTAACCCTAACCCTAACCCTATGGTTTACTTATTTATTTATTTATTTACTTAAATATAGCCTCTCTTCACCTTTGTTCTCACAAGTCTGATATTTTTTCGTGTTAACATATGTAAAATCCAATATGATTGATTGATGAAGTTGTGTCTACACAACCCAATACTTCGGAATGGGGATTCAAACTCATGTTTCTAACTGAACACTTTGTTTTGTTCTGCTTTGACTGTAATCCCAGGTCACAGGCTTGGAGTTATTACTTCTCACCAAAATATAGGTAAAGTACTAATGTCTATAATAGAGAAAATGAAGTTTTGAGCCCAGTTCATTAAGCCTTTGGTTGTTTCTCTTGTATGGTGTGCTGGAGCTAAAACAAATTATTCTTGGTTTTGAGATAGGATCATTTTTCAACAAGCTGTTAGAGGTTTATTTTTCTGCCTCCCTATGCTCCTGTGTAAGAAATGAGTTAGATTAGAAAAATGAGACCACTGGAGAAAAACACACCGATCTATTTCTGACATTATCTCCCAAGAACAATTGTTTCTACCTCTGTGCACACTATTAAAGTGAACATGCACACAAATAATGAGCCATATCATGAATGAAATCTAAGATGCGAACTGCATTGAAAAACCACCAAAGCAGGAATACTTAACAATTGCTGTGGAATTCAGGGGATGGTAAAGTGATGAGAAAGCCCACTTACAATCAGATCAGAAAGAAACAGCTCTAGGGAAACAGCAGAAACAGGTCAGTCTGTTAATGGGTGGTCATATGGCTAAGGAAATATAAATGTACCATGTCATTAAATAAATCTTACATGAGACAATGTACAGATAGGGTAGGAAGTAATGGTTGATGAAAGCTTTCTTTATCCTAATCATATTTGATTAACTTATTTAAGCTTGTGCAGATAAGTGATGATTTAAGAACATATCCATGTGTGTATATATTCTCATATAGTTATATAGCTGAGACAAACATGTATATATCTAGTTGTTGAGTTTTTACCCAGTAACTATGTTATTTTTCTACAATATTTAGTCATAAATAAAGTTTATGTATTGTTAGATATTCAAAGGAATCTATGGAAAACTGGCTTCAGATCTTTCATGGACTGCTTCAAATATTAAATACTAACATACAAATAGAAAATCCTAGGATAACCCAATTACAGTGACACATTCATAGAAAATCTTCTCATATTTATAGACTATAGATGTATCCAGATGATGGTTTACATCGAGGTAAAAATGTTGAAAGATGGTGTATTTCTTAGTCTTTTGCTCAGTTTTGTGACTACAAAAATGTTTTGGTCAACTTCCTTTAGTCTACAGACTTCTCAAGGAATATAACCCTGTAACCACAGTTCACTGTCTGTGTGAAGTTCTGGGACTTTACAAAACACAACACTGTGACTCCTTTTAGATTTGAAGTTAGTAGTGACATCAAGGATTCCCAAAGTTAACCTACTGCTGAGTAGAGAAAGCTTGGAAAGAAATTCTAGACCCAAAAGAACAGAGTTAAGCATGGCATTTTGGTAGCAGCATTTTCTTAGGTGGGTTCTGTTTGCTAGAAACAAATAGAGGCACGATTCTTTTAAGAGAAGACTTCCTGACTCAGTGGTAGCAGCAAAAACTGTGCGGCTCCTATAAGAAGGTTTTCTGGTTTGTACTAGCTGCACAAACAACTCTGACTCTTTCAGTGGGTCCAGTTATGGAAACTTTAAATGGGGTTTGTAAGAAGAGTGCTACAGCTTGCTTAATGGCAACATAGACCCACTGTGTACCTGAAAATGGGACTGTGAGCATGGTTCACAGAGGCAGTGAATGGACCTCTGCCATGTTGGACTGCACAGAGCCAAAAGGCAAAGTGGCCTTAGTCCTATCCATGCTGCTTAGCATTTTAAGAAGCATTCCTGGTCAGAAAAGGATTACAGATATGCAATAAAGAAAGATTCAGATGAAAAAGACCTCTAAATGGGTCACCATGTTGGATAAATGTATGTGGGCCTGAGAGAGAGAGGAAAAGGGGTACAGATAGTTATAAACAGTACAGATAGTCATAGGTTACAGGATTAAAGATAATAAAACAAATATTTACTGTTTAAAAATGTAATAGAGTAAGAAAAATAAGCCATGTAAAGATGGAATATACACAGAGAGTCTGGATTATGTATATTATTGTGTTTTCTTTAAATTTTTTGACTACAGAGATACATTTGATTCTGGGGACTGCTAAACTAAACCAACATATAATACTTTAAATTGATTTCAAAATATGGGTTTAAGGATATGTTCCATTCAAAACAGGTTCTACTTTTGTTTCCACAGAAGATGAGAACCTGTGGATTATTTTCAGACTAAGGTGGTTTGAAGGACCAAGATCTGAAAGGTTGCCATGAACACCCCCCAAAATTACTTGGCCCAACAAAAAGCAGAAAGCAGTTTGGAGAGAACTATGCCCAAATTTCCAAAATTATTGCTTATAAATGTTTGTTTACATTTAAAGGGGGATATGCTATAGAGGTTTGCATTGGTAGGGATCTTGGTCTATTGAAACTAATTTTAGATCAATTTTGTTATTAAGCCCTGGAGATCTCTCTCTCTCTCTCTCTCTCTCTCTCTCTCTCTCTCTCTCTCTCTGTCTCTCTCTGAACTGAACTGATTCTGGGATTACAAACTTGCACACCTGCACCAGACTTTTACCTAGGTTATCTTAGATTAGGTACCAAACCACCTCACCCTACAGACAAAGATCTATCCCCAAGTTTTGAACATTGCCAAGAAATAAGAAAACAGTTTAAATTCTTGTTCAATCCTTGTAGCTCATTTCCATAGCATTTATAGAATTATATAGAGAATGGACTTACTTGTCCCTTTCTACAATGGTTAATTATGTCTCTACTTGTTGGCCACATGATGTACACAGAGAGATGGTCATTATCTTTTTAATGAGAATTTTAAAATATGACATTTAAATCAGCAGACAGTTTGTCCCTTCTCATATGGCTGGAAGTCATCCAATCATCAGAAACCATGGATTAAACAAGCTGAATGCTCATGGTGAAATTTATCTGCCAATGACTCTCAGGGTGAAAATGTCACCTTTGTCTCCAAAAGTTTACCATCTTTGATCTTGACATTTGACATTGACTCTGAAGATCTTGGACTTGCTATCCTCCACAATTACCTGTTTACACATGCACTAGAGATACATACATGTTGTCTCCAAGTAATGTTCTCTAGAGAACACTAATGAACAGAAGTTCCAAGCTTGTAAAATAAAAAATATATATATTTTTAAACCTATTTTACTCACCTTTAATTTATTTGGACATGATAAAACTTGTTCCCTCTCTAGCAGTTTCTTATTTGTCCTTAGAAAGAAAATGTGCGATTCTTTGTCATAATCTTTAAGATGCAAATAACACTCTAAGTTATGGTGTTTTAATTCATGATGCTGCTCTCTCACTGCTGCTCTTTAAGAGCTATTGTCTACATCCAATCTATTCGCACTGGGGACTTTCTCCTGAGTCTATGTATTGTCTGTATCTCTGACACAGAAGACATAAAGCACAGATTGTGGACTTTGGATGATAGTGTTCAACCTTTGTACATTAGTCATTCACAGGAAGCAGAGGGAAGAACTAATTAGAAAATAGTGCTACTGTGAAGTAAAATCAACCTTGCACATCATCCAAAAGTGGTTCATTCTACCCTAGGTCATGGATCACCGCAGTTCTGGTGCAGACTTGTTAGTCTTCTTCTGACATCTTGTATCTCTGCAAAGATGAGGTGTTTCAGTCACTTGTAGTCAGCATCAGTTAGTGATTTCTCTTAGGACCATTTGGTCTCATAAACATCATCCACTTAAAGTGCCTGGGTGTGTTGTGTCTCCTCGGAAAGCAGTTCGAAAAATAAACATCTGAATATTAGCAAAAATAAGAAAATAGTAACAATAGTGTGTTTAAAAAAACAGTACAAATGTCCTTTTTCCAGGTTAACTGCAGAGTGTTTCATACTCTTGTGTATTTATGTTAGTCTACATTAAGAAATCATCCAAAGATCTAAAGTTAGCAGAATTCAGGCAGATTTTATTATAAATATATCTTGTATTTTCTCAATTTATTTGAGCTTAACTAGAAGATTTTATCTAAAAATTTGGTAATGACACAGGTGAAGAAGGGTGCTATGAGCAGACTTGCTCAGTGCTATACACATGAGCGTATAGAATTGTTTGACTTCAGAGTCAAGGAGGCTCTGGGACTACTCAGTCCAACCTCTGGACTTCATCAAGCAGGAGGCACACTCAGAGCCACCTCAGACTTTCTACTCCCTTCCAGTTGCAGTATTTCTTCTCTTGCCTTCACTGTCTGTAGGAGGACACAATCCACAGCTGTGTTTCGTCTGCAGAGGTTTTATGTGTTTTCTTTAGAAAAGTCTGCCTCCAGTGTGTCTATGGCTCTTAGTTGTTCTAGGATTGGGTAGTTTACTGCCCGAGGATGAAACCACTCAGCTCTGGAGGCCAGTTTTATCAGCAATATCTTATCTTACTCCCCTTCTTTTTTTTCTCTAAACATCTCATCAAAAGTTAATGTCTTTTCTAGAATGAGCCATACAACAGGTTGGATTTTAAAAGACAAGTTCTTTAGTACATGTCTGAAACAAATTATGGTTTTAGCCTTCATTATTGTGTGGGGGGATCTGTTACTTCTATAAGCATCTTTTCCAAGTGAATTATCAGTCTGTCCAATGCAGAAACATTCCCACCTTCACTTTAGGACAGGCTCACTTCTTCCCTGGGCATGTTTCTTTCTGCTGAACGGAAGATCCTAATGTCCAAGATTTACTGGACTTCACTGTTGTAGGTTAGTGTTCAGAAAAGGAATTGTCCAGACTAAACATGACTGGCTCCATTCCCAGTCCATGGTAGTTACATACATATATGCCATAAATTATTTTATTGCAGCTTAATGAGAATACTTATAAGGACTTAACAACCCTTGGAAATTTTATAGAAATTGCAGGTAAGAAAATTGCAAAGGAATTGTAAATAGGGTACATTCATTTCATTTGTTGTGAATTCTTATTTCTTTATTCAAATTGATATTAGACATCCATTGACCATTTAAAATGTAATAGAGAGTATTTCTGTAAAACTAAGGCCTACAGAAAGCTAACATAAGCATCAGCTTGCTTAACAAAAATTATGTGCCATCGTGTCCTGCAGATTTTAATTAATTATATTACAGCACACTGTGAAGAAAGAAGATGCAGAAGAAAGACAAGTAGACAGCCTGCAGTTGCATCCAGCTGACTTAAGTAATAGGTGGAATAACAACAGGTAGGCATGAGGGAAAGTTTTGTGATGGGAAGGGCAGGAGGAATGGCACTGCAGTGAATTGTAAAGAAGAGAGACGTACAGGTGAGACGACTGAGTGGCATTAGATCTGAGCCTGAAGCTGAGAAAACCACTGGTGCAGTTGAAAGGAGGAATTTACTAGAAATTTAAGGGTTTGTGTGGTAAAGGAAGTGAACAATGAAGAGAATAAATGGAATGGACCAGTTGTGGTGACAGTCATAATGTCTCTAAGGATAAAATAAGGTTCTTGAACACTGAAGGAAAGGTCGAGAAATGTGGGGAGATAAAGACAGCTGCAAACAGAGCTGATGGGCTGACAGAGATGAGATATGATCCTGGATATGGGAGAAGGGACCATAAACAGATCACACTCTAAATACATTTTTGTCCTACTGCCAGGATAAAAGAAGGCAGAATAGTCCCATGGCCATGTGAGGAAAGCAGAAGATTGTCTTATGAGGTATAGAAAATCAGAATGGAAAATGGATATTCAATCTCATTTGTAAGGATGGCATAATTGAAGTAGTTTGAATGGACAAATGAACAAATTCACATAAAATTTTTTTTCTAAGAGAACTGCAACTCAATGTTTGAATAAAGATTAGATATTATTAATGAAAATAACTAATGTGGTTCTATGATTTGTCATTTCTTGAGATGCTGGGCATCATATGCAATAAACAGAAAGTTATATGGGCAATAAGGCAGGGGTAGCATGCCAGTCACAGATGAAAAATGCTGGTATCATTTTATTTTTGTTTGTTCTATGCCTTACTTGAGAAAGAGGATTAAAGGGTCCCAAGAAGTGGCTGGAGAGATTGCTCTGGGATTAATCGCTTTGGCTACTTTTGCAGAAGACTGGGATTCAGTTCCCCAAACCCACAATGTGGTTGACAAACAACACTAACTCTAGTTTCAAAGGATTTGACACATTCTGCTGTTCTTTATGGGCTTCTTTTACACGCATGTCTTATACATAAACACTTAGTTTCACACACATACACATAAAAATAAATAATTAAACAATAATGGTTTTTAAGAGTCCAATGAGATACTTTATATCATTGAAAAAGAAAATGAAGGAGAGGCAGGGTGAATTAACATTCTTTTTTAAATTAAAAGAAAAATATATTGGATTTAACAGCCAAAAGGTTTAGCTTTAATGATTTCATCCAAGCTAAGTTTGTTAATGCACTTTTCAAATAAGAAGTCACTGAATAACCTCTCTACCAAAGAAAATAATTAAATAAATTAAATTTTATTAAACAAAATTTGATTTCTCAAATTAATAACTGTAGTTTTAAGTATGTTTACTTTTAAGAAGTTAATTATGATAGACCTACTTTTTCTTTTTAATTGTATTTTACTGATACTTTAGAATTTCTGTGACTATATTTTATTTATATTTATACATTTATGATATAAATAATTATTATGTTATATACGTATTACATATTCATCTATCTACATCAAAATCCACTCTTACCTCTACCTACCCAAATTCATCTTCTTTCCTGTTTTTTGAAAATTCATCTAGTTCAATTTGTGTTACTCAAAAACGCTTGGTTGTGTATCCTGTCTCCAGACAATGGTTACCTACCACAGCTCACACTCTTAACAAAAACTGACCATTCCTCTCCCAGAAGCTATGAAAGACCTTTCCATGGTGGTTTTCATCTGGCTTGCCCTTTCCCTGATCTTACGCATTCTTGCCCTTCTAAATCAAAAGAAACCACCATTTTCTATTCATGATTGGCAGCGCGACCTCCAGCTCTTAAAGTCTTTCTACATTTCTTTCACTGTGGCATCTGATGCCTTTTCCCAAAGAGTCTTCAGTTATCCCTTCCTTAACACATTCTCCCTATTTCAGAGAACCTGACCTCTGTCCCTGAAGAGTTTGGGGGAACTTACAACTGCCTGTAGCGTAAGCTTTGGACACACACACACACACACACACACACACCACACACAACACACACACACACATGATGGAGGTATCTCTTTTGTGTTCAACAACTTCTCTATACATGGTAAGCTCTTTCAAGAGGGAAAATAATTCATAAAATGTCTCAGGTGAAGAATCAGCTATTTTTTCTGTGTTTTATGTCAATCTAAAGATTTTTAAAAGATCTAGAAGAAGTTTTAATAATTGTTGTTTGGACTGGAAGCAGCTCAAAAATGTTTGTGGCTGCTAGAAGAAAGAGCATAATCCGCGAACAAAAGAATGTACAAACTGAGGAGTGCTCACCGTATTCTGAAATTGAAAAGGGCAAGCGCATTTATTTTCATAATAACCGTTTTAAAAATCACCAGGGAAAAAAATTTTCCAGTAATGTCTTTGCATATCTACTCCCACTGGACAGTCAGTTGAAAAGAATCGTTTTGTAGTCCAAATTGCAATCCATAAGATGCAGTTTCTGAATTCAGATCTCCAAAGTTTCTAGTTAACAAGAATATATAGTACTCAAAAACCTCACATTATCACAAAAGCTATTTGTTCAATCATTTGTTCATGAAGGGAAAGTGATTGAATGTGGCAATTATTTCAAAAACAACTGTGCTGAGCAGCTACCATGGTTCAGTTGAGAATAAAAATGAACAGTCATAGGAAGGGGGAAGTGTAAATAAAATATAAAGATTATAGTCCAGGTTTCATAGAGTAAATGATGAGGACATGGGCAGGGAGCAGAGATAAGAACACCTGAAACACAGCAGTAAAGGCAGTGCATGGTTTGATTAACATCAGACATAGCTGAAGGAAGGAAAGAAAACAAAAAGGTTTCAATAAACTAATTCATTCAACAGATCCCAGAGGGCCTCATGAACATGTAAGAGTTAAATAGGGTTTGTTTGGGAATGCAGGGGGGAAACCTTAAAATTTGAATTTCAAATAAACATGGATTCTTTTGTAGAGCTGTATCCCATGCCATAGCTGAATTTTATGCTTCAAGTGACCTTTTCTTTATCTAAAATTCAAACTTAACTGTGCATCCGTGCATTGTTGTTTGCTAAAACTGACACCTTAGATGTCAGTTATGCTTGAAAAAAAGTAACTTTGAGACTTTAATGGCTTCCATTTATTATTTATCTAACCATGGCAATGATGTTATTAAATATAATTCTCAGCACAACCTAACAAATATTTAAAAAACCCTACATACCAAATAATAAAATGAAAAATCTGGTGAAGTTAACCTAAATTTAAACCTCTGTCTATGGAGAGGCAAGTATTGAGGTTGATTTATGCCTCAAAGAAATTGAAGAAAAAAAAAGTCCCTTGCAATTAGTAAAATTGGATTTCTCCATATATATCTACAACTGTTGATTCAGATGCAAACAGAAATGTAGTACTTGAGGAAGATAATTTTGAGGGAATATATCTATACAATCAACAAAGCTTTGGGGCAAACAAATAGTTTAAGGCAAATAGAGAATAGTTAAACAAACCTTGCAGGTAACAACATCCAAGTAGGAAAATTATCATGAACCCAAAGCAACAGCACTCTAAAAGTGCCCATCATGAATATCCATATTGCTTTAGTCCCCAATATGAATTCCATTCTAGTTGTCCACATGAATAGTGAATCATTGAAATAGTGAAATCATTGAATTGTATGAGTTTAAAGGATAATCACGAAGATGTTTCCTTTCCAACCATAGCAAAATAGTCTTTAATGTAATAGTAGGTAAGATTGTTTAGATTTTATGCAATATAAAGCAGTATCACTGAGAGTCACGTAGTTTGCTTCATAGAGAACAGTTGAGAGGGCTTCAGTGTCTACATCATACTTTGTTTTAAATTAGAGCAAAATTGTACCTATGCTAGAAGTCAGAATCTCTCTCTCACACACACACACACACACACACACACACACACACAGTGGGCCTGTCTATGTGATTTTGATAGAGAAACATTGTGTGGATTTGGGGTTCCCTTAGCCGATGTGAACAACCCTCTGTGGAAGTCACTTGGTATGCCACTGCATAGGTACAAACACCATGACACGTGTCTAAAGCTCCACTAGCCATATCTTCCTTTCATTTCTTTTCTAGTGGAAGTGAAAAAATCAATCAACGTCAGCTAGGTACACTAATTACAGAGAAGTAGTACTAGCTATTAAATAAAAACACAAAATGACTCTAAAAGTCTCTACCACACAAATCACATAATTGGCTGCAAAGTAAGTCAATTGTCATGCAGCCAATTTAAAGAGAGGTGAGAGGCAGAACTAGACAGGAAGGGTGAATCAGTGAAGCCATGGTGATGGGATTGAATGCGAGTTGACCCAGCAAATGGAGGAACATGTAGAAGTGAAGGGAGAGAGAAACTGCAATATTTATCTGCTCCTTTTTGTTATGATTGCCTTCTACACACCTTCTAAACCCTGAGAATGGGAGTCTGCAAAATGATCCTGGCTACCACCACAGAATATTACCATACCCGCACTACAAAGGTACCAAAAGCAATGAGAATGGGGTTATCAGACTTAGAATCAAAGACAAAAAAAGCAGGAAAAATATTCATGAAAAATACAGAAAGTAGCCATGGTATAATAATCACCCTCATGATTATTCAAACTTGCTTTTATAAGAGTAAGTAATATTTAAGGCAAGTCATAAATAAAACTAGGGTGCAAACATTATTTAAAAGTAGTTATTTCGAAGTTCCTCTTAGATGTGATCTCTTGTGTGAATTAAAAGTAGTGGTAAAAATTCCATGGAAAACATGTTCCCTCCCCAGCAGCCATCAGTTTCCAATGCTAGTCACTCGAGGTGGGACTTTAAAGAGACACTCTGCCATCCATGCTGGGATGTTAATTGTCTTGATCTTGTCAGTCTTGTGCATGCTGTAAAACACATTGCGAGTTCATGCGTGGTCATGTCTGGCAAATAATGTCCACTGTAGACATCTACTACTTTTGGCTCTTCCATTTTTTACAGTGATCCCTGATAATCTCACACCCTGCAAATTCATTCAGCACTAAGTGGACTCAATGTCTTTTAAAGTTGGCATTAAAAAAGTGTTGATAGCGGGAAAAATTTATCAAATAATGAGGAAAGAGTTTGATCAAAACACATCGTATAAATGTAGAAAATTCACAACAAAAATTATAGACAAATAAATAAAGAAAAAAATATTCATTGAGAGAAAAAAGAGCAATTAACCTTATCTGAGTTATCCTCTTAATATAAAGAATAGTTTCCCTCTTTATCATCCAAAATTAATCTCTCATTCTCAGTACTCATAGTACTACAGTTAGAAAACAAGGAAACATAAAAGTTTTTGTGAACGCTCAAGCTACACTAGCATATGTACTTCTTTTATCCATAAGGAGACTCTGCATTTTTGTCCACTGACCTTACAAAAGGAAAATGTCAAAAAGACAATGATTAATCAATCAGTGCCTGATCTGATTAATAACAAGCTCTTCGGTCTTTTAAAGTCTCATGGTTGCCCCTTGAGCTGGATGAGTAGAATCACATTGTACATACAAATTTAGATGTAAGTTCCTGAAAAGGACTGTTTATTTAAAATGATTACAAATTGGTTTCAGAAAAAAAGAAATCCTAATGGGAATATAGACGAGTGTATCTCATTCAGTTCAGAACAACCTCCACAGATATTCAGGGAACAGCATCAGCTCAAGATCCCAGATTTTGAGGTCTCACTTTCAAGGATAAGTTTTCAGTCACTTAGGGTGAAGAATCACTTCTGTATGAAAATATCATACCAAAAAGTCTATTATGAAGTTTAATATAGGTGGGACTGAGAAAACGGCTCAGTTAGTATGGCTCCCAAGACAGCTAGTTAGTTAGTCAAACCAATTCCAGGTTCAGTGAGAGAGAGAGGGACCATGTCACCAAAGCAAAGTGTAAAAGCATCAGTTGACATACATCTCTGCCCTCCATATGTACCCATAGAAACACGTTCATACATACTCAATAACACACAGTAAAATGAGAACAACAAAAGCCTATACACCATTTCCTATGCCCATCATTGATTTGTAGGAATGCTTTTTGATTACAATCAATCTAAAAATGAATAACCAAAATGGTGCTATTGGTCTGGGGAACTCCCCACCTAGCAAAGAAAGACATATTCTCCTTACCATGATGGAAAGGAGAATAAATGCATTCCACATTTCACCCATGGCATTAGTTCAAGCTCACCAATGCCAGACTTTGAGGATATCAGAAGAGCAGGAAAACAGTAGCATGAGTCTTCCATTCAAGGGTACTGAGACATGCAATGAGAAGAAGAGAAGTAATCCAATAAATTAACAAAGGCCAGTATGTAACAAGAATGCAAAAAAATGAATTAGACTGCACAGATCATGGCAAAGGCAAGTGAGATGGTACAAGCTGTAATACTGGTATTCAAGTGTCTGCAATAGGAGGATGTTGAGTTTGAGGCAAGCTAGAGCGACAGAATGGAGGACTCATTCTCAACAAACAGAAGCACCACCAATAATAATATTAAATAAAATAAAGTCATTGTACTGAGTAGAATGTGAAGTGCAATTTATTCAAGTCTTAAATATGAACCAGTGTCATATGGATGAAATCAAAAATATCCTATAAATAAAATAGAATAATAAGAGGATGTAACAGCTCCCATCAATCTGATTCATATATGTAAAACACACAAACAACCACATCCAAGCACACACAGTGAGCAAGAGAAGGAGAAATGATCAAGCAAGATAAGCAATAGATAATAAGGATTCCAAATAACACAGGGCATTTTGAAAGAATCAAAATATTACCATGGTTATAACTATTAGCCCAAGACATGGAATCCCTGATTATAGACTGCATGAACTATCAGATGTAACCTTGAGAAAACCAATTAACTTGAACGTGTCTTAGATTTATTTTGCTGGCTTATGATTCTTATTATATACATATTTGTTATTATAAAAATAGCTCCGAGATATCAGTGGCAATTATTTATATTTCAGAAAAAATAGTATATAATTAATGGTAAATGTGAAAGAGAAGTTTTTCATCTCTCTCAGTCTGCATTTCTGTTGAGTCTTCTCTATGACCTTTGCCACACTGGTCACCGCAGAAAGAACTGAAGCAGCCTCAATTAGTAGATGGTTTAAAGCAAGGACACAAATGACATAACACTCAGCCCAGTTTTTTTCTTCACTCTGCATATCTCCCACCTCCCCTCCTTCACACTTCCCTGTGTCTGTGGCATCAACACAGGCACCCTGCATCATTGAAGAACTGAGCACAGAAGACCCAAGTTCAACTTTGAGTGTATGTGTTTCTGTCATCATCATAATTCTCTCGGTGTGCTTCCTTATGAGGAAATTGGAATGATAAATCCATGCTCTGCCTCCCTCAGTGAATCTTTATGAAGACAGATGTGAAATTATTTTGAAAATTGTGCAACAATAAATAAATAGAGTAGGTACATGCGGGGAATCTATTTATTCAGTTTTGTAGTAAACAACATGAATAAGTTGTGGCTGGACAAATACAATGAATTTTACAATTTATATTAAAAGATATATAGTATTGTGTATGTTGCTCTGAGTATTTACAGTATAGCTACAATGTTAATATCATGTTTTGGTTATGATAGTTGAAGAATATAAAAGTTATTATACAATTTTTTCCTAAACTTTATATGAAAACTTGTATACTGAAGGTCTCCACATCATAATTAACCATTGTGAATGTATGTACAGTCCAGAATGAACAGTTTTATCAATGAAACAGTTCCAATAGCCATTTTGGGTAGAAACTGTATATTTTCTGGATTCTATACTTTTATTATTAAATATATTTTAAGCACTTATCACTACCAGAATGAAAAAGCCACGACAGAGTTAAGAGTAGAAAAGCAATTTTCTTTATACTCTCTTATCATAACTTGTATCTATTTCTGCCTTTTGTCTTTTTTAAGTTTAGGTGTTCATGTGTCTATGTGTATGCATGCCATGTATGTGAGGTTACATACTCCAGATGCCAGAAGAGAGTGTCAGGTCCCCTGAGCTGGAATTGCACAATCTAAGTGGAGTTACAAGAATCTAGAGAACCAAACTGACCTATTTCAGAAGTGCAGAAAGCCTTCTTTACTTCTGAGCCCTTTCTCCAGTTCCACAAAGTCTTATTTGTTTCTTTGGTTGTTTGATTTTTTTGTTTGTTTATTTCATTGGTTTGAGTTCTTTTTTACCTTCCAGAAACATAGTTAATGGTGAGGTGTCTTATCCCATGTTTATCAAACAACAAACAAATCTGAGTGTAGGGTGTCGATACTGAGTGACAAGTGAACCAAGGGAACATAAAGAGACGAACGTTCAACCTCAAGCACAGAACAGTCATGTAGGTTTGTCTGAAATCTCCACGTTGGGACATAAGCAGTATTTCAGTCTTATTTCAGGGTTAATGTAGTGGATAAAAGTCCTCCTACCTGCCTGTGGCCATGTATCCACAGCATGCAGTTTTTAGAACCAAACTCACATCTCTGTTGAATCGAATTCTAAGCTTTATCCATCCTCTCAGAAGAGGTCCAGATTACATGGAGTCTGAATGAACCTTGATGGAAGAAGCAATGTCAAAGAAATAAAGGATTTGAAAAACCTTAAAGTTTTGTGCATGAGGAGACTATATAAGAATAGGAGAAACATAATGCTAAGAAGAGACCAGGACTGCCACAAGTAGCAACAGCATTAAGACAGGGTCAGGTATACTGGAAATACTCAGATCTGACATTCATCTGAGAAGATAGCAAAATCCTGTGGAAATTTCAAGGAATTCCCACAATAAGTTATAGAGGTGGGAAGGTAAGCAGGCTCAGGTAAATACTTAATGCATTTGTTCACTTATTATTTGAAGTTCAGTTGAAAATGGACACAGGGCTTAATAAATACAATGTCTTGATTTCAACACAGACTTCTGATAATAATTTTTATTTACTTGAATGAATATAAAAGTAGTAAACCTACCTCCATTGCCGAGGTTGGAGGTTTGCCAAACAAATGCTTTTCAGTCCTTCTACCTCAGGCAGTTACTAAACCTGTTAGGTTTTGAGTAGAGAAAATAAACTTACTCCTTGGTGTTGGTTTTTTACATTTGTTTTCATATTTCTTTGAGACAGGATCGAATGTAACAAAGGATAACTTTTAACTCCTGAACCTTCCTCCTCCACCACCCTAGAACTTGGAATATGGGTATATGCCAACATATCTAACATTTTTCTGGGGATCCATCCAAGAATTTGTACCTGCTAGGCATGTACTTTACCAACTGAGTTATATCAACATCTCCAATATCGACAACATGCTCTAATAACAAACAATTTGGAGAGGCCAATGGACCATCAGCCCTAGAGAGCTTTGGATGACAGACCGCTGCTATAATTTTAGAGGACTACATTCAAGCATTATCCGATAATACACTGTATGTTCAGAAAAAATAAGGCATCCTACCTCTGACTTTTTAGTCTTTTCTTTTTTTATGCTCACAGACAAACACATGTGAGTAGATTCAGCTTGTGCATTTATTTCTGCGACTTATGAATTCCACAATAAGAACACAAGTCCATTAGTTATGAGACCTGAAGTCTCAGCAGCTATTGAGAAAATCACATGATAAGCATTAAACAGGTCTTTCCTCTTAAGATAAAAATTTGTTTAAGAATATCTTATAGCCGAAGCTCTTTCTTTTGTGTTTGTGTGCTTATCTTTCCCATTTTTTATAGTGCATTTTGGGTGTTTTATCTATATTGTACAGGGTCTGCCCTTACACTGCCTTAGAAAATGGATGAATCAAAATTGACTGTATAATTTTTCACCTCAGTGATCTGAATGTGGTCACTCCAAAATATTTTGGATAGATATAGAAGTAAGTTTAGGTAAGAAAACAAATAATAAATGAGATCAAATATTTTTTGTACTCTAAACAATGAACCATCTGAGTTTTCTTTTTCTTTTTTTGTGTGTGGAAAGGTTGTTTATTAAGGAAGGGGGTGTTCCACAGTGGGGTGAAAGGGCAGGAGGGGGGGGCAAGGAGAGAGAGAGAGAGAGAGATAGATAGATAGATAGATAGATAGATAGATAGATAGATAGATAGATAGATAGATAGATGATAGATAAGAGACAGAGAGAGAGAGAGACAGAGAGAGACAGGAGAGAGAGAGAGAGCAGAGAAGTGGAGAGAGAGGCAGAGATTAAGCTGCCTCTCTGAGAGGAAGATGGAAAAGAGCCTGAGTTTTCTTAAGAGGATGTAGTAGAAGAACAATTACAACATAAAACGAATAAAAGGGGTATTTAATCTTGCAAAATAAAGGTGAGGTTTCAAAATTAAAAAAGAATAAATGAATAAATAAACTTTAGATCCAAGACATGAAAGTTTATTTCTCAGGGCTAAAAATCTAAAGAATGAATTTTGAGCAAAAACCAGGAAGTCATTAAAAACCAAGATGTATGAGATATAATTTGTTGTTCTACTAACAACAAAAGGACTGATTCTGATTTTAAATCTCTATTATAGTTAATAATAATAACAAATTTGATAGACAGAATCTTGATTTGTTTATTTTGATTTAATGATGGACTTAATGGTAGTTATGTTTAAGAATTTTTTGATAGGGCTGAGGTCTTTTTTACATCATCATTATTATTTTGTGTATAGATATATGATTTAAACAACAGGACAAAGAAATAGTTGGGAGAATTTAATGATTTCCAGAGCAGTCAGTAGAGAAAATGTCACAGTGACCTTGATGAGAATGACTGACAACCGTAGAGATATCGTGGCAAATTGAAAGAAGTTGGACATATTGCATGAAAATGTCTTTAATCAAAAATATGAGTGGAATATATTTACTAGATCTTTGCATGGTATGAATAAAGAAAATAGAGTGACTTTCTGTTTAGTGAATTCACACAACCTCTCAAATATTTTACTGCATTATACCATCTTTGCAGGTATATTTATGAATCTTGCCTAATATCTATAGATTCACTGAAGTCTAGCACAGGTTAGTTGATCAATAAATTACTCTTGGAATGACAACTGAAAGTATTTACAGATCTTTTCAATGCAGAATATAGAAAGGCCATGTTGGAGTGGCCTAGTGATGTTAAGCAGAAGGACACAAGGTGCCTGAGGTGTCATGGAAGACACATTTAGCAAATGAGTGAATGCAATGCCTGACATTTTCTTAGGATTTAAGGTGTTGAAGTCTTACAATGATATTTTTGAATCCTCAATGTAACAAAGGAAAAATTAATTTCCCACACAATAAATTTTGAAATATTCCTTTGTGTTCAAGAAGCAATATAGCAGAAAATATAAGAATACATGGGTGATTACTTACAATATATTTTAATGACTATTCACATGATATTCTGGTCTTACAAAACCAGCTCTCTTCTAACTGAACCAGATATGCAGTCAGTCCCCAACATTTACACTCACTTTTATTTATAATATCACCACTGTAAAGGCAAGGAAAATTATATGACAATTATTAAAATAACCATCATTATTTTATACTTACAAAGTAATTTGAAAGAACTTATTCCCTTATCTTTTCCCTCAACGAACGTTGCAAGTACTGTATATTACAAAGTTTATGTTTTAGATTTCATTTATTTTTATTTTATGTGTATTAGTGTTTACCTGAATGTATTTCTATGTACCAAGTGTATGCAATACGTTCATAGTCCAAAGGGGGCAACAGACCCAACGAGGCGGAAGTTAAATATGTTTTTCAGTCCTCTAGTGGGTACTGGGAATTTAACTCAGGTTCTCTGAAAGATTAATCAGTACTATTAATTTCTAACTACCACTCCATCCACTTAGAGATTATTTTCAACTGAAAGAACTTTCAAAGACTAGGGATTGGTTAATCTAAACTATATCCTTGGTAATTGTTTCACCTTGAACTTGAATAGAACTAAATTATATATTCTGATTATTCTAGTCATCTTTTGGCAATAGAGATAACTTTTCTATTGGAAACTGTGCCTGAGGATTATAAACCTCAAATATCATTTGTGTCTCCTGATAATATTTTATCAAAAATTTAAAGCTGTAACTCATCTTTTGAGAGTCTTCATATTTTTATGGATGTGTGCAACTTCTTTGCAATGATATAATTCGATACGAAACACATTCTTGTGACCTAAAATCAGCAAAACTTGGAATTTCATTAAGAAATTTTCAAAAAGGTTGAGAAGTGCCATTAATGTGCTATATGACACAACACAGTAAGTGAAAGAAGAGAATGAATTGATGTGAAAGGTCATCTGAAAAGCATTCCTTGTTTAAAAGGAAGACTAAAAATCTCAGGAGAGATCATTTGTGTCTATTGCCTATTTTATCTCCTTTAGTAATAGGCCAAGTTAAAAAAAACTTTTAAAAGTTGATTAGTTTGCACAAAATTAAAACATTATTATAAGAAAAATGCTTGGCTACTTGTGGATTTTAAATAAAGGGTGAAAATGTAGTGTCCGGAGCTATTTTTTAAGACTCGCAGTGCATCTATCATTTACTGCACTCTTATTTTACACCAGCAGTATGGCGAAATAGGTAGATGTTAACCAACACCCAAAAACTGAGTGTTAGCACCTAGTATCCAGATTTCCAGAATAAATGCCCTCTCAGTGTTCCTTCCCTTGTGAACATTTCAGTTAAAATATAATACAAGTCAATGTAATCACTCAATGAAAATAATGAATCATGTGTAGACTCCTCATTTATCATTCTATTGCTATTATAAATACTATGACCAATAATAATAATAATAATAATAATAATAATAATAATAATAATAATAATAATGAGGCATATTCTGAACAGAGAGAAAGCATGTCAATAATCTCCTGACATTAATTGAGTTATTCCAAAGTTGGGTCTGCACACTCCCCAACTATTCATTAGAAGTCTGGCCAAGGTAGCACCATTTATTGACTGTCTTTTAACTGAGTTGGAAAAATGCACAGAGTCCTTTAATCTGGCATTAATAAATTGTAACCATTTGGGGAAGTATTCAAATGTAAAGCATTGAGGTTCATTACTGAAATTATATTTGATGACTTGGGTTTGTTCCGGCTCATTTGAAGATATAATTTCCACAGGACTCTATTCATGATGCTGAATTACAAAGGACATACTAGTCAAGAGGAAGAGGAAGTTTAAGCAGGGCTCTGGGGCCCAGATGAAAATTCGTGGACTAGAAACTACTTAGGAGGAGTATGCTAAGAGTAGGTAAAGGAAAATGCTTCCTAGATCCTCAAAAAAATCACTGCTTTTTATGAGAATAAAAACATTTTAAAAATAGCTCTCACTATATATTTCCATCTTGCTTAGAAACCTCTAAGATGATCACAACTACCTTAAAGTCTCACATAACGTTGCCTCCACCTCTGCCTTTGTCCTGGCGCTGAGTGTTGGGTGTAAGGTGTACCATCAAGCATGAGAAGAAAGGCATATTTCAGAAGTGGTACATTCTCTAACTGTAGGTAACCTAGAGTTATCTAATGAAAAAAAGTGTATATTAAATAAAAATCAAGAAAGGCCTCAACAATCTTAATGAATCCATTTGAAAAATAATGGATAATGAATAACAACCAACAGTTGCCTTTTTCTCTTTTTCTCTGTATAAAGACTGTGCAAACTGGCATAATATGGATGTTGTTGAATGAGGATTGTGACAGACTATACAAGGAAGTAACATGTCAGTAGTGCTTGGAAAGATGAATGCAAAATATCTGTTTGCTATGTATTCCTGGAGGAAATAGACTCTGTTTTAATCACATTGGAAAACACCATACCTAGGATGAGTATAAAAACAGTGAGCATGTAATGTGGAAAGTGATGTATGCTGTGAATATGTTTTACTGCCATTGGTTGATAAAGAAGCTACTTTCAGCAATGGCTTAACAGAGCAAACCCAGGCTGAAAGAGATATATGGAGTATGCAGAGTCAGAGAGATGCCATGTAGCCACCAGAAGGGAAAGACACGAGCTGTCAGCTGGAACCTTGCCGGTAAGCCACAACACTAGTGGTAAAATATAAAATAATGGAAATGGGTTCATTCTAGTTGTAAGAGCTAGCTAGAAAAACGTTTAAACTATTGGTTAAACAGTATTTCAAATAATATTGTTTCTGGGTGATAATTTTGGGTCAGAGCAACTGGTAAACAAGCAAGCAGCCTCAGCCTACAAGCATGCACTATAGCTCCATGTCTTGTTTTATTTATTTATTTTTTTTTGCACATACTAAGTTGCTTTTATTAATCCAGAACAGCATGCTACAGATACTGTACAGCATGGACATTTATTCATTACAAAAATGGCTTCCAAACCATTCAAAATGAACTCGGAATAAGCATAAAATAGAACAATAACATCACAACTGTTAGGAAACATTCAAAGTATTCACAAAAAAAAAGTTATAGTTAGCATTTTAATAAACCAGAGAAAACTGGAGACAGTTTTACAATCGCTTCATGTCAACTACGATGGCACTGGAGGAACGGGTCCATGTCTTGTTTTAAATGAAATCCCAGTGTGCTTCATGTAAAGTCCATGTGTGAACTGCAAGCATCATGTGTCTAGACTCAGAAGCTTCACTTTCTTCTAAGAGTCACTGCTTATAGGATGGATTTTTGCCTCACTGTGTCTACTTTTGTTTGGATAATTGTTTTGTTTTTTTAAATTATTTTTTTATATTTTTAGATTTATAACATAATTGTATCATTCCCCTTTACTCCATCCAAACCCTCTTATATGCCCATTCTTGCTATTTTCAAATTCATAGCTTCTTTTAAATTAATTGCTGACACACACACATATATATACACATATATTCCTATATATTCACACACAAACATATTTCTACACACACATATGTATATGTATTTAGAACATTCCTAAATACATAAATATATTCTACTAAATATTTATAATGTTACTTCTGTGTATGGTCTTAGGGTTGACCATTTTAATTTTTAAAAACAAACAAAAAACTCATGCTGCTTCTCTCTAATAACAAATTATTTTACTGAAATGTTCATTTTGATTATGGGAACCATTCAATCAAGCAATTTACATCAGGAATTGATGGATAAAGATATTTTCATGAAACACAATAGTCTACAATTATATGTTCTTTAGAAAATTTTGATATATTATATTATGTATTCTGTTTGCTATTTCAGAGAACAAAGAAAAAATATTCTACTAATTCAGTCACAAATATGATGCAATCATCTTCAAAGATAATTAGTTAGCAATATGACAAAAATACTAATGAGGATTTAAGAATGTTACAAATGTTAGTTATGAAAACAAAACTCTTCGGGACAGGGATTGGACTCAAATGGTAGCAAATTATATAGGAAAATTGTGAAGACCATATCAATTATGAGATATACTTGAAGATGGAAGCTGGACCAAGAGAATAAATTAAATTTGTATGCACTCATTTATTAATTTAACCGTCCATGAACCAGGTGCCTACTCTATCCCAGGGACAGTGTAAGTCCTGCCTAACACTCTTCCCCCTAGCAAACCTGATAATCAGTTCTAAAAGTCACCATCATTCTATCCAATCTATCATTTTCATAACCATTATTATCTTGATCTTTTATTGTTCATTAGTGCCTTACATACAATTACCTTGAAGAGTTTTTTTCTTTATGGTTGAATCCTATTATCAAGTGTCCTTATTAGTAAAACATGAAGTACCAAGTTATGAACTCAAGTATGCATATAGACACACAAAGAATATTCATGCATAATAAATATTGGAATGTTAACACCCTGCAGTATGTGTGTCTACTATACTTTTCTCCATGCCCCTGTTTTTCTGTGTTTAGTGTATTATGCATGATGTTTGTACACACAGGTCTTCCTCCCTTACAGTACAATAAGTCTCCTCTGTGTAGAGGTGTGCCGTGGACTTCTTCAATCCTAGAGTTTACATCAGTCCTTGGTAAAGGTCCAGTTATTTGAAGCTTCAAGTATACAACCTCCTAACAAGACTTTTTATTAACAAAAAAAGAAAATAACTCTCATTTTCTCTAAAATGCTATAGAGCAATAATAGGAAGACAACTAGCTTTACTAAAATATAATTGAGGAAATATTTCAGACATACAAAACTGTAAGAGTTTCATATTTGATAATTATAAAGAATGTTCACTAAAAGTTCTACAAGCTATTAATGTAAATTTTCAGTGAGAAAATTTACATCCATCAGACATAAGCAATTTTCTAAAATACTACCTTTGCACCTTCATATCAAGATATGTGAGGAATTATAAGGCTATCCATTTTCCACACATAGAAAATGAAATAAACACATGCAAAGTAACTCCTCCCAATTCTAAGTGAATGCACCTAACTCATTAAATTAAAACAAAAGCAGTAATATACTTGAATATATCAAGTCATATTATTAGCAACATTAATTTGGTATTTTTTCATGTACTTGTTTTTAGGATATTTTTAGAGGTTTGAACGCATCCATTAGTAGAAACAGAGACACTGACATGATCTTCTGGTTTCCTCCTTTTCTACATTATTTCTGAATTGTACTGATTAGAATAAACTGATACTGAATTATCACATCATCACTGTCAAGTACTTATTCATGTTTAAATGATTTTCCCCTAATAAATATTTTATGTTTCTTTATTCCATATTACATACTGTCCTGTTTGGTCTTATCATTTACTTGCCACCAACTAGAACAGTGCTTCTCAACCTGTGGGCTGTGGCCCCTTTGTGGGGGAGGGGTGGTCAAATGATCCTTTGAGGGGGTCACCTAAGAACATTGAAAAACACAGACATTTCCATTTATGGCTTGTAACAGTAGAAAGATTATTGGTATGAAATAGCAAAAAGAAACTCTGTTGGGAATGACTATGTGATGAGGGTCTTAGGAAAGCTGGGAACCACCGGACTAGAGTAACCTGTGAATAGTGATCTCAGGCAAGAAAATGCCTCTGTTAGAATGTCCATCGACAAGTCTTCAGGGCATTTTATTGAATAATGATTGATATTAGTATCAGTCACTCATTCACTGTGAACACTGTCACACCTCAGCATGTAGTTCTTGGTGGTATATCAAAGCAAGATGAGCACATCATAGTAAACAAGCCCATAAAGCACCCTTCTCCATGGCCTCTGCTTCAGTTACTGCCTCCCTAACCCTGCTCTGACTTCCCTCGGGGACAGTATACTGCCTAAGCACTCTAAGCTGAAGTAACCTTCTTCCTGTCCAGGTTGCCTTTAGGCGCAGTGTTAGCCCAGCAATGGAAATACAAACTAAGAGCATGTTACATGTGTATCTAAACAAGCCAGACAGGAGATTACACCAATGATGCCCCAGTCAATCCATTCTTCAATGTCTCTTAAGTTTTATCTCAGATCCTCCTGCATTGCTAAGAAGCATGGCTCTCTCCAACTGCCCTTTGGCATATATGTCCAGGACTATCAGGAATATTAATCATTATCTCTTTGGGAAGTGATTTTAACAATTAAACTGCTGTACCCATGTGAAAAAAAAAGGAAGGATTAACTGGTCTGAAGGAATAATTGATATTTGTGAGTTATTTTTAGAAAACTGTATTGGTGATGATTCTTGTATATTGATACATTGAACATTGTATGAGAGTATTATCCTACCTCTGTTTGAAACAATTGTTATATTGAGATATATACCATATATACATATATTGCAATGTACATTTCTACCTCTGATATTATTTATGTAATGACATTGTTTACCATATTGCAATGTACATTTCTACCTCGGATATTATTTATGTAATGACCCTGTTTACAATTAGAAATCATTGTCTTCATTTATTGCACAGTTGTTTATCCTATTAGTCATAAAGTTAGATAGGTGTTGAGAATTATATGTTTGTCATATTTATATTTAAGATAATCAGGTTTTTTAGATACATAGAGACTATTTAGTATAGATAGTATAATCTTCGACCTCTTTGAAGAGCTGTAGAACATGGCCTTTAATCTGACCTAGAGCTTTGTACTTATGAGACACAATCACTCCTGGCAACAATGCTCTACTCCCGATAGAACGTTGAGCCCCAAAGGCACTCCACTGGGAGTTTGTCTTCTTCTTGGCAGAACTGGTCTTTGGGCAAAGAAAAGCCCATACCTTGACTACTGACAAAGAAACAAAATATCCATAAGCGGATAAAACAGAATTGTCTTATCTTGCCAAGAGAGGATAGGATAGTTCTACTAAAGGTCCCTTGCCATTGAAAATTGGTATGTCAGGTTGTTTTAGGCCTTAGCCAAAGTTGGTTGCCTCAACATTGCTAATGAGACTTTGTGTGATTGCCCAGGTAGTCAGTTGTCTCTGTCATCTGTTGCACATTTTGGAAGTTTCTCGTTTGTACTTCCTGGTTGCTTTAGTAATATTACTTCCCTTCTCAGATTTTTGATGGGGTTGAAGATTAGATAATTGTAGCTACCCTCTACATTATTTAGACTCCCTGAAGTAGAATGTTTAGTAAAATTTCTTTTATATGTTCCTTGCTTAATATTGTTTGCTTTTCATAATTTTATACAATCTGTTCCCATTGTATATAGTTGTATTTGGTTTTTTGAATCTGTCTTATTTAGACAAAAGGGGGAGATGTTGGGGCAGCTGACCAATCCCTGGTCTGAGGGGCATGGCCATTCCAGGGGCAAAAGATACCTTTAAAAAGAACCGGGTTTGGGATAGGCGGCCCTGTTTTCTTCCGCTTGGTTCTCTACTTCGCTGGAACCTAGGCTTTGTAAGTGTACCCCACTTTCTCCTTTTATTAAAACTGATTCATTTTTAAAAGGCTATTTTGGTTATTTCAAATCTCTGCTGCATCACCCATGAATTTTTTTCTGGCTTTTTATTATTCAGACATTTCAAAGCTATACTGAGTCTCCTCAGTTACTATTCTTCCTTCCATTCTTATTACAACTTAGAGTCATTATTCTTGTCAAAATTAGTTTGTGGTATTTTTCCTTCCATCAGAAATAAATTTTCTTTTAAATCTGCATACGTTA
Source organism: Arvicola amphibius (assembly GCF_903992535.2). Taxonomy (NCBI): domain Eukaryota; kingdom Metazoa; phylum Chordata; class Mammalia; order Rodentia; family Cricetidae; genus Arvicola; species Arvicola amphibius. The sequence goes on along the minus strand of NC_052051.1, from coordinate 85,506,855 downwards.
ATATTCACCTCTGTTTAAAGTTCTGTGGGTGAAAGAAAATGCACAACTCCTATGTGCTCTGTTAACTGTTACATGGAGTCCCACACAGCCCCAAAGTCTCCTCTTTTTCATCAGTCCTTCCCACATCCTCCTGGAATCCATGACAACCACTTATCTTGACAATATCTCTGCAAGTATTATTCTTCAATGTAAATATATGGGAATGATATTTTTTAGTCTTTTATACTGGCTATATTACTTACCTGTATGATGTAAATTTTCCTAGACTTTCATGACTAAGTTATCTCATGTATTTTTATTTTTATTATACTTTGTTGAGTGTTTGTGTGTGTGCGTATGTGTGTATGTACAGAGGTAGTTCAGATGACTCTTTCCTCCTATTATTGGGTTCTAGGAATTGAAATTCATTCAACAGAATAGGCAGCAGGCTTCTCTACCTACAGAGACATCTCACTATCCCATCTCATTCAGTTTTAAGGGGGAACAAACTTTTTATCATGACTGTCTTGCTATCCATTGATCACTCTCTAGTACATTTTGTTTGTTTCTAGCTAAGAGCAGTCACAATCTGTAACAGTACCCATATGCAAGATTATCCATGGATATAATTTTTTGGTTTTTTATTTCTTTAAAAAAACAATCATTTTTTAAATTCACATATCAATCCCAGTTCCCACTCTGTCCCCTCCTCCCATTTCCTTCACCTACCTCTGAACTCACCCCCATGCCGCTCCTCAGATAGGGTAAAATACATTGCTTTTGGGAAGAACCAAGGCACTCCATTTACTCCCAACCTCCCCTCTCATCCACTCCTCAGAGAAGATAAGGCACATTGCTTTGGAGGAGGTCCAAGGCCCTCCCTACTATATCTAGGCTGAACAAGGTATCCACCCAAGGAGAACAGGTTCCAAAAAGCCAGTACAAGCAGTAGGGATAAACCCTGGTTCCACTGCCAGAGGCCCTGCAGTCTGCCCAGCCATACAACTGTCACCCACATTCAGGGGGACTAGTTTGAACCTACACTGGTTCTTTCCCTGTACAGTTGAAGTTAGTGAGCTTCCATTAGCTCACGTAGACTGTTTCAGTGGGTGTCCGCATCATGGTCTTGACGTCTTTGCTCATATTTTCACTCCTCCCACTCTCCAGCTGGACTTTTGGATCTCAGCCCAGTGCTCCACTGTCTCTGTCTCTGTTTCCATTCTGGGTGAAGGGACCTGATATTCATCAGTCTGACTACAGGAGAAGGCCAGATCAGGCACCCTCTCTACTATTGCTTAGGGTCTCAGCTGGGGTCATCCTGTGGATTCTTGGTAATTTCTCTAGTGCCAGGCTTCTAGTTAGCCCCAAAATGACTTTCTCAATCAAGATATCTCTTTCCTTGCTTTCATCATAGAGAACTGTTTAATCTGTTGCCAATTTGACTATTTACTTATTATGCATTCAGGATTAATGTAAATTGTCTTATTTTCCTTGAGAGAACTTAGACAAGACTTGATATATTAATGAAATCATTAACATTTCATTAGACTTTGGTCCTCTCTTTGTGGTCCTATCTGTTTAGTTGCAACTTGTGTTTCAGTTTTCCTCTGAGGTTGCAGGGGGTAGGATAGGAGGGTTTTGGGGCAGAGTGGGACATGTAGCTTGCAGGATCCAATGGATAGGATAGGGGCATTGGAGCAGTATACCTGCAGGAAACTTGACTGCTGGTTAGCTAGAGAAACCAAAGCAGGTAGGGTTGGGACCTGGGGTTTTGCCCCACATGGAGGACCTAGAGAGTGGGGTGTCCTACTGGGTGGCTGGTCAGTTACTTCTTGGTCTTCTTGTGTAATAGCAGGCTGTGTATCAGAGTTCCACTGAGGTTGTGGGGGATAGGCAGAGTGGGACTTGTAGCTTGCAGTGTCCATGGATGGGATGGGGGTATTGATGGATATTTAACATAGAATTTCTAAACAGCGTTGATATTTACCACAATGCTAGGTGATGTGATAGGAGTGGAGTTTGTTAAGGAACTGACTTACTATTCTCAGATGGGTGTGCCACTATTGATATACCTCTAACAACGGGTCAGAGTTTTCTTGTCTGTGAAACAAGTAGCTCCATCACTTAGCAACTGGACAAAGGGGATTGAAATATCATGTCACTCTAGGTTGCATAGTAAGCCTCTTTCAAAATGAAATGAAACTGGATATTTGTGAAAATTCAATTTTTGCATCTCCCTCAATGCTTTTATTATAATAATAAAATAGAACTATGTCTCTGAGAAAATTGGCAGACTCTTTGTAAATAAAATGATCAGTGTCATAACTAATAACATGCATCATCATGTATCCCTGACTCCATGCCCTCAGATAGGCATATTATATCTACAGGGCCCTTGCCAATTAATCATGTCTTCAGTCTAGAAACATCATACAAATTCAACTAAGGAAAACTCACGGTGTCAAAAACCAATTCTTTGCCAAAATTCTCTGGGTCATGAAAGTTAAGTAGACACCATGGAGCTTAAAATAGAGAGAATGAAGGAGACTTGATATTAAAGGGGAAACTAGTGAAATCTGACTAGTCTACGGTTTCATTAATAACTTTGTGTGGATCCAATGTTGATTTCTTAAGTTTGATAACTTTACAATGTGGATTCTATTAATATCAAAAACTTAACATTTTAATGCATTTCTATAAGACTAAGATTATTGCAACATGAAGTAAAACCTAAAGTCTTTGTCTATATGTTACCAATAAGTTCAATTAAAAACACAGACCTGGTTTCCAAGCCAACATTTACATGAAGTGGCAGCCAAAAGAATTGTGATATTTACCATTTTTTGTCTCTAATTAACCAATGCTGAGATTGTAGTTTGAGTGTTCACTCCCAAATACACAGACTCTTGACATTGTGCACAAATAGAACTGTCTTCAAAGATGAATGAATTGACAGCTGTTAGCACCGCTACCAACAGAGAATCCTGGAGTCCAGGGAACTCCATGCTTAACCAGAACAACAGGAGCTCTAAGAGAGGTGCTCAACACAGGAATATTCATTATAAGGGACAGTAACACACATTTAATCATGGTACTGGTTATTCTCAGTAAATCTACTCAGTGAATCGATTTGCAACTATACTCTCATACCTACAAGTCAAGTGAAATAGTTTTATTATTTAAGGATCTTATGGATCACTTTTATGAGACTACAGATGTAGATCCTGGTATGCAGCCCCACATTTCTAACTAATTGGAGCAGGACACCCATATCAAGAAGACTGAGAACAAGTATTTGACTGTTGCTGTGTTTGCTAAGAATGTTATACAAGTCAGGTATCAGTAGTTCTAAATGGCCAATAACTAGGCAGGTAGATGTTAGGCAGGACTTGCAGACCAAAAGAGCACATGGGGAAGAAGGAGGCAGGGTGACAAGTCAGACTCAGAGGAAGCAGGAGATCAACATGTCATGCTTAAAAAGGTATCACTGTGTAGTGAGGAGCTGTTGGGCCGCTTCCCGCCGCCCAGCTCCTGGCCGCCCGACTAGCTTATGCCCCGAAATAACATCACACAAATTGTATTCTTTTAAACACTGCCTGGCCCATTATTTTCAGCCTCTTACTCACATCTTGACTAACCCATATCTAATAATCTGTGTAACACCACAAATGGTATCTTACCGGGAAAGATTCAGCACATCTGACCTGGTGGCTAGCTTCATTGCGACTCTCTCCCTGAGGAGAGGCACTGCGGTCTGCTCAGAGAGGCGAGGCAGGGCAATTGTCTGAGCCATCTACCTCACTTCCTTCTTCCTGTTCTGTCTACTCCACCCGCCTATGTTCTAACCTATTAGGCCAAGCAGTTTCTTTATTAATTAACCAATGAAATCATCACATAGATAGAAGATACACCTACATCATCACTGCATAGGAAAGAATAGATATGAAATATGGGTTAATTAACATGAAAGAGCTAGTTAGTAGCAAGCCTAAGCAATTGGCTGAACATTTATAATTAATAAAAAAGTCTCTGTGTGGTTATTTTGGAGAGGGCTAATGGGACAGAAAAGTCTTCCTACATATATTAGAACAGTCATCTGTAGCTATCATTATTTAAGGAATACAAGGATCAAATGAAGAATGTCATTTGCTTAATTCACAAGAAAAAGATGGGAACCCTTACCAAATACCTTAGCTACTTAGCTTTTGCTGGGTTTTACCCATTATGAGAAATTGCATATGGATATTGCCAGTGAATTTTTCAATGAAAAGCAAGAATTTCAAAGAGAAATTACTCACAGACTATTTTCCATTTTAAAAGTTTCACTTTCAATTGTTGAGAATTTTACTTATTTCATGTATACTGTGAAGAGCACTTTTAAATGGTGTTAGTGTTTAAGAATTAATAGTTGATGGTTAATGGGTAATTAGTAAGACAAAACTGGAGGATGAAGAGTATTGTGGAAATTAAGAACCAAGTTTCCAGGTCAACTTCTCAGGAACTGGAGTCCATGAACTTTTTGCAAATATTTAAATTATCTTCCCCTTGTTACCCTCATCAACTGAATGTGATTAATAGTTAAACTTACTTTTATAATTCCATTGCATTTTGATTTAATTAATAACAAATTTCATTGTATAAGATACTATCAACATAAAATAAATCATTTCCAAATATACTGCTACTTTCTTAGAGATACATTCTATTGTCTGCCAGTCAGATATAAACAGCAAGGGGAGGTGGATGCAATTCAGATGTAAATAGTTGGGGAGGGGATGCAATTCCGATGCAAATAGTAGGGGCCCTGCTTAGCACATTAGGGCATTTTCTATCTTCCCTTGGTTCAAATATTATTTGCAGTGGTTTTCTTTTTTCAATTTTTAAAATTATTTTATGTGCATAAGTGTTTTGCTTACATGTATATTTTGGTGCATACCACATGTATTCAGAGGCAAGAAGAGAATATCAAACTCCTTGGGACTAGAGTTAGAGATCGTTGTTAGCCACCTTGTTGGTGCTGAGAATAACACCCTGGTCCTCTAGAAAAGAAGCCATTACTCTTAATTATTGAGCCATCTCTCCAGCTGCTCAAGTTCATTTCAATAAAAAACTGAAATTATTTCCATCTTGTGATATTAGATGTGATGATTATAGGAGTAAATATTCCTTTAAGCCTTTTTGTTTTGTTTTGTTTATTTGAGACAGGTTTCTTAGTAGCTTGGGAACCTGTTCTGGAACTTACTCTGTAGACCAGGCTGGCCTCAAACTCACAGAGATCCACCTGCCTCTGCCTCCCAAGTGCTGTGATTAAAGGCATGTGTCACAATCCTCCAGTTCTTTATGATTTTAAATATTCTAAAATACTCTACAATGTATTTTGTCTTGCAAATGCAATATAATATTTAATATAATGTCTTTCCTTAATGTAATACTTTTAGAGTCTTCCTGAAAATAAATATATTCATTCTCTCAGTGTCAAGGAATTAATCTTGAATTGCAACCAAACTGAAGAAACACAATTCACCAATGAGCTGCAGCTGCGTGTAATAGACTTTGGGAATTCATGGTCAGCCTGAGAAGTTTAGGGGGGGTCCTGTCTCAAAGAGGAACACACAACAATGATAACAGTGACAACCTTGCACTTGCAAATAACACATCTGATTGTCTAAGTGGCTGTTTTACCACAGATAAATCAGGGAAGTAGGGAGGTTGCACCTCTCAGTGTTTCTTCCTGTGGGATAAAACAAAGGTTTTTATGCTTTCCTGGAACTTGTGGCTTGCCAGGCCTATTCACCCTTTTCCTTCCATGTAAGAGCTGTGTTAATTTCAGTAACTGTCTCACTATTTTTTCTCTTATTTAGGTATACGGTATATTTTTCAAGTTCTGGACTAATTGCTTTCTGGTATTAAGTTCAGCTTGATTTTATGAGCATATCATCTCTCTAGAAATTTTACTCCTTGGATTGTCAGGGACCATTGTCTTAAAATATGATAGCAGGGACCATTGTCTTAAGGATGTTTGCAGAGAGCCTCACATTCCAACTATAAGTTAATGGAACCCGACATACATAACAACCATCTTGAAAACTGTTTGTTAACGGAATCACAAAAAAAAGAATGTTTCTGCTTACACCAGGGGTGCTTTGCTACCCTGGCAAAAGTTCCTTCCTACCCCTACCCCCACCCCATGCCAAGTTCCTCATTCAAGGGCTATATAAGCTGTAACCATCACCCTAATAAAGGAGACCTTGACAATAGAATCTTGCTTGGTCTTGTTTCTATCTCTCCCCCCATGATCTTTCAGGTATCACCCCTTCAGAGGACCCTGAATAGCTGGCCTGCTGGTGGGGTACATTGGATGTAATGAGAAATCTCACTAGCCTGTCATCATCTGGGACCAGCTTGTCTAGAGCCATAAGGCATTCTGTGCTGCCCTCTGTGTATAGCTTATATAATACAATGATTCTTTGGTAAGACTAGCAGTTATGATGAAGAATACTGGCATTTTAAGTTGTTCCATCTCCAGCTTCTGAAACAGGGTGACTAGAATATAAATCAGCCACCTTAAGAATAAATACAATGCTCTCAAAGTACTTAGAGAGTGAGCAATCAACAGACACAGAGAGAGAGAGACAGAGAGAAGACATGCAGGCAGACATGGGGTGGAGAAAGGTACCAAGTGCTGCCCTAAAAGGTTATCAACATATCATCTAATTTAGATCTCTTAATATCTTCAAGGGCTTCATATTCAAAATAAAAACACAAAATGGTCTCTGGAGTATATATAGTTTCTAAAATTCAAAAATGCTGTTGGCAAACACTATAGTTTTACATATCTCCATAACACTCTCTTATAAACAAGATCCCTAGTTGTCTGGTCTCTCTTATACAATAGCACATTCTTTATGCCTATTGGACTCTCTCTTATGTACTGTATATCATCTCCAGATTTTTATGATATCAAATCACTGAAAATATTGTGTAAACAGGTGTAGAGTTTATTGTCAAGAGGCTAATAAGAAAGTAAGTTTGCATGTGTTCACGAGGCACAGTAATAAACACTTTATGTGTAGGTTTAATCACAAAAGACACATCAAGAGCAGTGTTGCCCAGAGTGCCTTGCTCAATACGTTGAATGTCAGGTTGGTTGAATGCATGGTTGTAAAACCTAGAGATGGAGAATCTCTGCATGGAGAACCTGTGAAAACTCAGGGCAGAGTCCAGAGGGTTTCAGAGTCTTCTTTGAGTCAGTGCCCTGAGTCCTTTTTGCCATAGAATGGCAGAAAGAAATAGAGTGATTTCTACAGGGAAAACATTCAAAGTTGGCACCAGCACATTCCCATTGATATTACCAGTGTGACAAGTCATCATTTTTGTGATACTTCTTTCAAATATACAAAAATTCTAAAGCCCAATTAAAAAACTGAGATCACTTAGAAGTTAAAATGGACCCATTGAACAGAGGTGAATCACCAGGCAGGATATCATATGGTAGACATCAGAGTAGGCTGTGGTCAGAATATTGAAGCCCCAATAACAGATGGGATCCTCATTTATCATTTGAATTGTTATGCTCCAAAATTTTTATTGGCATACAGGCAGTCCCAACAGGCATGAATGTGCATCTATCCAGTATTTGAAGCCTAGGTAGGCATTTGTGTTTTAATACACAATTATAACTTGTAAGCATTTATTAGAATTATATGAACTCCCTCTTAGGATATGTGTTAGGAGTGGAAACGATCTTAGGACATGACATTCATGTCAATATAGGCATGAATATAATCACAATTTTGCTCAAGTCACTTCCCCCCAAAAAACCTAGGGTTTTTACAGACAAGTTATTAAAATTAAGACAAATTTGGGGGAGACAGAAAAAACTTTATTCCTTTATGCCTGGTAGTTTTAAAAACAGTGTCGTTTTTCCTTTATTTCTTCTTTCTTCTAATTCTTTTATCAACTATTCTAAATCAAAATCATGGATCATGGGTTAGTTTCAAAAGAAGTAAGACAATTAACCAGTTATTGTTGAATTTAATTTACAGAGAGCAATACCTCTGTGTACATGTTATTCAAAGATGTAGATGTCCCTTCACCAAAGACTGGATAAAGAAAATGTGGCACATTTGTACAATGGAGTACTACTCAGCAGTAAACAATAATGGCATCTTGTAATGTGTAGGCAAATGGATGTAGTTAGGAAAAAATGTATTAATTGAGGTAGCTCAGACTCAGAAAGCCAAATGTAATATGTATTCATTCACATGGCTTTTAGACATAAAGCAAAAAATCCAGCCTACAGTCCAGAAAACCTAGACAACCAAGAGGACCCTAAGAGTGACATACGTGGATCTACATAGAAAAGGACAGGATCTCTTGAGTAAATTGAGAGTGTGGGGGTCATGGGAAAGGGTAGAAGGAGAAGAGTAGGAAGGGAGTGGAATGGAGAAAACTGTATAGCTAAAAAATAAAAATAAAAATAGAAAAAAAACATGTTAGACAAAGTGTTGTACCACTTATGGATGAATCAGCATTCCATCTCCTTTAACTTTCTGGGGATGCAGATAGCACTTAAAGACAAATATGGGGAAAATATTATTTGATACAAAAGAAATGGGTGAGGTATGGTTTGGACAAGAAGGGGTAAAACTATCGTTGCTCCCGATGAATTAGAATATCCTAACAGGGCAGGAATAGATCAAGATAAATAAAATGAAAATATAGAGATAATAAAATCTAAAATTAGTAGTACCGAAGCCCAGACTTTGAGCAGGAAAATAGTCTCAGTATACCCATATTCTTCTGTGAAGCAGAGAAGTTCTAGCCACAACAAATACTTCCATACTGGTGACTTCAGAGGAGAAGGGTAGCACAAGCAGGTTCCTTTATTTTCCAGATCAACCTGCAGTTCCTCTAATACAATGAGATGGGGCTGACAGGGGAGAGAACTTCCTACTACCCAGTCTGAGTCTCCTATTTTCTACCCCTGAATTACCTAGGCTGCAAGGCTAATTTGCTGCATGGAAAACCAGTGATGGTGAACAACTAGTGGTCACAGAAGTCTCTTTGACATCACAAGACTTACAGTCTCCTTTTCCGTCCAGTTTGGAAGTCACATTGCCATGTGAGCCAGGACCTCTGTCATAAATAAAACACCTCCCACTGCCTCCAGAGTTATCAAAAGACTAGTGAATGTCCTAACAGCACCAGACTCACCAAATGTACCAAAATATATTTATGTATATTACGTATAAGTAAAGGAACTGAAAATTCAACATGTTTTCTATCCCGCCCTACAAAATAAGGAATAAATCATGTGAAATCAATGTATTGTGAGCGCTTGCTGAAATAAATGGTTTAAGCAAGATTTCACATGCTGAGACAAGATTAGCCCCTAACTAGATGCAATTCTAAATTCAGGGACCACTGAACAGATTCAAAAAACACATGCAAGAAAACCAGATACTGTTGAGAGAATAAATTCACATTAATGTTTGGAGGCTTCCCCCAAAAGGTCATTGAAAATGTCATGAAATCACAGAAACATGTTTTTAAAGTATATAGTACTATATAGTGAATAATACAGTTCACCCTGATACACAGCTTAAGAGGCAGGGCTCTGCTCAGAGGCAAGCCCACAGTGACACAGGCTCACACCATAAATGGAAGAAGGTTGCACACCAATCCCCTAAGTTTCACCCAAAGAACTAGACAAAAGAAAAAACCCAGAAGCCAGCAGGAATATTTTTTAAAAAGTAAAATGAATTTACAAATTAAGATAAGAATGAAGGTAACTGAATGGATAGCAAGAAAGTGCTTCAGAAAACTGATAGATGTGAAATTTATTTCTCTTTAAATGTTTACCCATTTTTATTTTATCTTTTCTTCTCCTCTCTTCCCCTCTCTCCCCCTATCTTTGTCTTCTCTGTCCTTCCTTTCCCCTTTCATCATTGTGTGTGTGTGTGTGAGTGTGTGAGAGTGTGTGTGTGTGTGAGTGTATGTGTGCCCACAGGCACATGTGCAAATATGAGCACAGGTTCCCTAGAAGACCAGAGGAAGGCATCGACTTCTTTGAAGATAGAGTAACAGGAAGTTGTGAGCTAACTACCAGATGTGGGTGCTAGTGTCAGAAATCTGGTCCTCAAGACTGAGCAGCAAGCACTAAGAACTTTGGACCCATGTCTCTAGCTTCTACAATCTATTGCTTAAAAAAGCCAGTATAATTTATAAACTTATGACAAACTAAATAAAATTAACAAGACAAAGACATACGTCACTCAGACTTAGAGGGAAAAATTCATCCTAGATCTCAGTCATTAAAAACACAGTAACACACACAAATTTATGCTCATGAATTCCTTAATTTGAAAGAAATAATTTAAATGATTTTTCAAAACCCAAAACTGCCAAAATCTATCAAGATGAAACAAAATCTTAACAAACCTTTCTGAGTCAAGGAAATTGATCTTTAATTAAATACTGAAAAATAAATTTCCAGGCCAATCAGATGTCACTAGAGAATACTTTCAAACGCTTACAGAGAAATTAACACTAAATCTATGCAAACTGAAAGGAAGATAGAAAAGGAGTAAACATCTCTCAGCACCAGGGAAGTGCTGCCCTGCAGCACCAAAACCAAAGGTAAAGCACGAAAATACAAGTTGGCATCCTAAGTACAAAAATATAGCACTTATAAAACATAAAAATGACATATTTAGATAGAAAACTTGCTCTTGGAGCTTCTTCTGCTCTTTCAGCCAATAGCCACTGAGATACCAGCCCACTGGGGCATGGTCTCTCTCTCTTTAAAAGGCAGCAGCAGCCCTCCATTTGCTGTCTTCCTTCCCATTCTGCTTCTGGCTACTAGACTCCTTTCCTGATCCGGTAGAGGGCTGTTGTCTGGGATGGTGATCTGTAAGTTTGTTTCCATTTAAATAAATAACCATTCTATTAATCATAATTTCAAACTGGTGTGGGATTGTTTGTGATTTATGCCTTCAAAAATTAGGTGAACCAATTGAGGCTTTCATAAAAAAAATCACATAAAAACACATAAATAAGTAGATAGATGTATCCGAGTAAGTTATATGGTGTGTTGTTGTAATGATATCTGTTTCACAAGTTATATTAAGTTTTAACATAATTTGTGTCAAGAAAAAAAATAATTCATGGAGAGTTAGATAATATTATTCTGAAACTTATAAGGATATACCAGCAAAATAAACAATAAAAATAAACTTTGCCTTGAAAAGGGAAAGTCAAGTAAGAGGGCATGCTCCACCTGAACTCAAGACTCACTACGTATGAGGACCTAATCTTGATGCTATGATTTCAGAATTGGATATGCACAAGAGCCAAAACAACAAGATTCCAGAAACAGACCTGGAGGTATATACTAATTGGGTTTTGTTTTTAAAAGGCAAAAATAACTAATGTGATGATTAAGAGCTTTTAGTTATTGTATTACGTTTCTGAGAGCTTCAAACACCGGTATACTCTACAACATACAGAAGATAAATGACTGTGGTTGCCAGACCCTGTTGCAAATTGACAATGCAGTTCTGACATGCAAGGCTTGGGGAAAAATAGCCTTTTGAACAAGTGTTGTTGAGACATATGGATGGTGATCAGGTCAAAAGAAAAACACACAAATATTTGCCTTAAATGTCATATGCTCTACAAATCAAATTGCAGTCTTATTTTTGGTTTATTTTTTATATTTAAAAATTTCCATCTCCTCCCCTTCTCCTTCCCCTTCCCTCCCCTCCCCTCCACCCATACTCACCCTCCCTTCCTCTCCAGGCCAAGGAGCCATGGGGGTTCCCTACTCTATGTTAAGATCAAGGTCCTCCCAACTCCCCCCAGGTCCAGGAAGGTGATCAACCAAGCTGAGAAGGCTCCCACAGAGCCCATCCATGCAGAAGAATCAAAGCCCAGCGCCTTTGTCCTTGGCTTCTCAGTCAGCCTCCACCTTCGGCCACATTCAGAGAGTCCGGTTTGGTCTCATGTTCCATCAGTCCCATTCCAACTGGAGTTAGTGATCTCCTGTTAGTTCTGTCCTACTGTTTCCATGGGTGAACGCACCCCTCATGGTCCTTTCTTTCTCATGTTCTCTCTCCTTCTGCTCCTCATCAGGACCTTGGGAGCTCAGTCCAGTGCTCCAATGTGGGGCTCAGTCATCTTTGAAGGACTAGGAAATGGGCCAACAAGTGAGGAAGGCTTTGAATCTCTGTGATGAAATGAGTCTTCCTAGCAATTGTATGCTTGTGCATGCTTCCACAAAGGGGACATGTTCTGATTATAAAGCAAACATTCATCAAATATTCATTCATAACTGATATAGGTGTGTCTTCTATCTATCTGTTGATTTCATTGGTTAATAAACTGCCTTGGCCCATTTGATTGGCCAGCCCTTAGGTGGGCGGAGTAGACAGAACAGAATGCTGGAAAGGGAAGTTAATAAATTGCCATGCCTCACCTCTCTGGAGCAGAAGGCCGTGCCTCTCCTCAGGGAGACAGACGCAATGAAGCTTCGGCCCAAGATGGATGTACGCTAGAATCTTCCCGGTAAGGCACCACTTTGTGGTGCTACACAAATTATTAGATATTGGTTAATCAAGATGTAAGAGGCTGAAAATAATGGGCCAGGCAGTGTTCAAATGAATACAGTTTGTGTGTTGTTATTTTGGGGCATAAGCTAGCCAGGCGGCCGGGAGCGGGGCGGCAGGAACACAGCCTGCTGCTCTCACTACACATAACTGTCAAAACACACAAATATCCCAGATGATTCAATAGATAAAAGGCTGTGCTAGGAAAACTCTGTATATACATACCATGCAAGTCAAAACAAATGGACTAGAAGACAACTTAGATGCATCTCCAAACAATTAGTCTAAGTGAAAAAAATGACATTTTATAAAGTCCCATACCACTTGTGGGATTTTAAGAGGATGATATACAGATGGAGTTTGGGATAGGAAAAAACTGGTAATAGGTAAGTGTACATGTCAAAGAGCAAGAAGAAATATGTCAGAGTTGGGACTTGGAGTTTTGATTTTCAGGCACACCAAAAAGCACATAGCTTTGTACTTACATCCATGTATTAGACAAGTAAACTGGAGGACCTAAATGACATTGATGCATTTTACTGACATTCAATATTGACAGCACTGCTTTATAAAATTTTACCATTAGGGGAACGGTACACAGTGCAAAAGGTTTTGCTGTTGTCCAATCCAATTCAAACCAACCTATGATTAACTTAAAAATACTATTTAGCTTACGTGTGAGAGGTGTCATGCTATTTCAAGAAACAGAGCATTAGATTAATAATTCTAATGAGAACCAAAAGTGAAATAGTTAAGAATTAAAGTCAAAAGAGGATTTAAAATAGTAAACTCAAGCAGCGTCTGTCTATGTAAGGATAGAATGGTATATGTGCAGGGGTATGAAGAGTGGTAAAAGCCTGTATCACAATTTCTTCACAGAGTAAACACTAGAAGGGTAGCATGTGAGACAGTTCAAGTTCCAGGTACAAGATAGACGGGTTAAGGAAATGAGAGAACATGCCCTTGTTTGTTTTGTTTTGCCAACTTGATGAGGGCTAAAGTTATCTGGCAAGAGGAACCTCCAAGTGAGAAAATGCCTCCTTTAGATTGGCCTATAGACAAGATACTAGAGGAATTCCTTTTCAATTGATGATTGATGATTGATGTTTGTGGGTGCCCCACCTCTAGATAGATGGTCCTGAGTGGTAAGAAGAGCAGACTGAGAATGTCAAGAGGAGCAAGACAGTAAGGAGTGCTCATCTACATTCATGCTTCAGGTCCTGCCTCAGGTTCCTGCCTTGAGTTCCTGCACTGTCATCTCTCTGTGACAGAAGCTGAAAAAAAATCCTCATCAGTAAAGAGACTTTGGCTATGATCTTTATTGGATTAGTTAAACCTAAACAGGGCAAAACTGATAAAAAAAAATAAGGTATTTTTAAGCTCAGCATGTGAAGGTACAATTGGAATGCAAGTTAGGAACTCCTACTTTGATCTCTAGAATCCATACAAAGGTGGAAGGAGGGAACACACTGCACGAAGTTGTTCTTAACATACATGTCATGATGTGTTTGTGCATACTCTCTCACACACACACATACACTCTCTCCCCCTGCCTCTCTCTCTCTCTCTCTCTCTCTCTCTCTCTCTCTCTCTCTGTGTGTGAGATATCACCAATTAATCCCATAACCGTAGACAGATAATTCAGCCAACTTAACTATACTATTTAGGATTATATGTAGACTTTTCATTTCCTTGTGGCAACTGGAAATAATCACGTTAATGGAGAAGTTGGGAAATTTTTTAAGTTAAAAAATATAAACAGTTGTAAGTCAGTCTAGTATCTGTGAACAGAAATTATAACATGTTATGTAAATAAAAGTGAATAGTATCCATCCATAAAAAGGATGTGCACATTCAGGATACCAAATGAATACTCGTGGCATATCATGCCAAATCAAAGAGCATACTCTACCAAAGAAGAAGCATTGTAAGCCCAGCAGTGGTGGTGCACACCTTTAATCTTTGAGAGTTTGAGGCCATTCTAGGCTACAAAGTAAATTCCAGGACAACCATGGCTGCTACACAGAGAAAACTTGAAAAAATCTCATATGTGTGTATGTCTGCTAGTGTATATATATTTATATATATACATATATATATACACACACACGCCATATTAAATAAAGAAACTTTAAAATATATTTTTAAAGAAGCATATGCCTTGTTTACATGTGTAATTTGAAATACACCAGGATAGCTCAACGGTTCTTGTGGCAATATACCAGCAACACATTGCCGTGCTGCAGTTTTCTGTGAGCCTGGACTGCAGATGTTCATGAACTGCAGAATGTATGGCAGCCCTACAGTTTAAATTAACATTTGGGGAGCCACAAATCAGTTCAACAGTCTTTTTCATTTAATTGATATTATTTTGAAAATTGGAATGCTTGTTCTGTGCATGGACCATTGCTGACCACCTGCAGGATTTATTTATGTGCCTAGTCATTAAATCCTATCCGTACCTGTTACAAAGCCAAATGCCCATCACTTCTTTTTGGAAGAATATTGCAGGGCATGAATTCAAACACTGGGGAAAAAAGATCATGTTTGGTAATAGAAAAGGAAAGAAAAATTTTTATTTTGATTTTGATGCTACCGAGAGAGAATTTGAAAAATGCTCTACTTTTTAAATTGGCTTAGTTCTTAAATTGGTACATTTATGTTTTTTTTAGATGTTGCTACATAGGTTTAAATAGAAATGATACTTAAAACATGTCACTGGCATATTTTCAGGTATATGAACTAGATGGTGCATATTGGACACTGTTAGTTTCTGTCTGCTGTCATTCTCATCAAACCTCTACATAGACTCCCAAAGGAATTTGTCCCTTCATGAGTCAAAAAATTGCTTCTTATTCACAAATCCATAGAATGGTTTGGAAAAATAAAACTAATTAGCTGCATGTTTATGTTATACTTAAATCAATAATGGGAGTGTGTTTTAATTCAGACATAGGAGATTAGATACATACTGCATGGGCTTTTGTGAAAATCTCATGTACTCCCATGGCTGGGAGACAAGTCTCTACTCATGTACTGTAGTTGCCAAAGGACCCTCTTGATTTCTACTTATTGTTCACAGTGACTTCAAATCTAGTGAGGAAGCACTTCAGTCAAATGTGTGAAATATCACCAATTAATCCCATAACCGTAGACAGATAATTCAGCCAACTTAACTATACTATTTAGGATTATATGTAGACTTTTCATTTCCTTGTGGCAACTGGAAATAATCACGTTAATGGAGAAGTTGGGAAATTTTTTAAGTTAAAAAATATAAACAGTTGTAAGTCAGTCTAGTATCTGTGAACAGAAATTATAACATGTTATGTAAATAAAAGTGAATAGTATCCATCCATAAAAAGGATGTGCACATTCAGGATACCAAATGAATACTCGTGGCATATCATGCCAAATCAAAGAGCATACTCTACCAAAGAAGAAGCATTGTAAGCCCAGCAGTGGTGGTGCACACCTTTAATCTTTGAGAGTTTGAGGCCATTCTAGGCTACAAAGTAAATTCCAGGACAACCATGGCTGCTACACAGAGAAAACTTGAAAAAATCTCATATGTGTGTATGTCTGCTAGTGTATATATATTTATATATATACATATATATGTATATATATATGTATATATATACATACATACATACATAGTCTCCCATTGAACTGTAACATTTAGCATAAACAAGTTCCTTGAAACACAAGCAGTAGCTGTGCTGAGGGTTCATTTAAAACACATATATTAAGAATTTACAGCTCATGTCCTAGAAGAGAAAGACAAAGATCTTAGACCTTAGCTGGTTTTCACAAATTCAACAGTACTAGATAGTCACAGTGCTTCTTAAGAGTAAGAATCCAGGTGTTTCCTTTCCAAAACCCCTTTGCTAAATACTGATTGCATGGACACAATTGAAGGGAAGGAGATATTTTAAAAGGTTAAAGGGAAAATTATTTAATATATTATGTAAAATGCAAAAAATAATATACAAAATGGGCATTTCATAAACATCACATTTAGAGGACATGACCTGCAAATTCTTAACATATAAGGAAGCAGAACATTTTAAAGGTGTTCTAGAACTGGAGAAATGCAAATTTATTGAGTGCTTGCTTTGACCAATAGTGTGAATCTTTATTTACAATTTGTCCACACTGCTTTTATGTAGAAGCCCAGAGGCAAACAGATCTTGAAGGCTGGGGTATCAGGCACTCCTCTTTACTTTAAACTACCATCATCTTCTAGTTTCTAGAAGCCTGGACTTTAGATTTAGTTTTTGTTTTTAGATGGAGTCTCATGTAACAAAGGTTGGCCTCAAGTCACTTGCTTCCTAAGATGATTTTGAACTTCTGTTCCACCTTCCTCCACCTCCCTAATGCTAGAGCACATCATGCCAAGATTTGTGCAATGCTTGGGATTAAACCCAGGGCTTTTCATATGCCAGGAAAGCATTCTATCCACTGAGTTACATCCCCATCAAGGTATTAATATCAAGCCTGGAAAAATGTGTGTGTAAGAATTGGCTTTCCCCATAGTGTGTGGTACAGGAATTTGGTAGGCATAGACAGGGGTGACAAGTGGAACCTCACACATGCTGATAGCAGGAATTACTACTCCATAAGGAAGTAGAGGCTTATTTTAAAGTATATATACTTATAGCCATAAGTCTGTGGTGATCTCACACTGGTCACAGAATCTTCTTTCTGCGGTGGGGAACAGTTACTACAGAGACAGAACTGGTCAGAGTACTGAGAATAATTAACTGTGCATGCCCAGTCCTAAGTAGGACATCTATATGAGCCCCATACCCACTCTCAGGCTCAAGGAACATCCAGTAAGAAGGAATAGGAAGCATCTAAGAGCTGAAGCATAGGGAGGATTGCTATGAAATGCTGTCTTCTGGAGATGGAATAGCTCTTACACTAATAGACTCCCAGCAGCTGTGGTTATCCCACAGGATAAAGTTGGCCAAAGTTCCAGCATTAATGGAGGAACAGGTTCATTAGACTCCACCTTTAACTAAAGAACTATCAGCAATTGGTCTACTCTGGGGGAGGGAGAATCAGTTTTCTTCATGACTGTGGTCATTAATAGATTGACCATGAAACAATGTGAGGCTCCACACCCACGGGTCATACACATTCAGACAGCAATAAGTGGGAAGAATTTAAGGAATAGATGGATGGCTGAACAGATGAATGGGAGACAGAGAACAGGACATGAAGATGGAAGTGGGAGCTGGATGGGGAAAATAGAGGGTGGACTTGATCAAAATACACTGTATACATTGTTCATTATATCATTTAAAAATAAATACTTTTAAAAACTTTAAAAGGACCACTACTGCAAAAAGGAACACATATAAATCACCAGTAATTACAATTTGAGCATATAACATGACAAATTTTACAAATAATCTGTCGGAAGAGTAAGGAAAAACCAAGACCTAATTCCCAGCCACAGTGGATGTATGTACAACACAACTCCTGCACCCAAGACTCAGGAAACATCATGTTAAAGTGGATGGAAATATTGAAATAGCCAGGGGAACACAGGCTTGTGCTGATATTGTGCATCCTAGAAATGATAGGCAAACTTCAACATTATGAAGGTCAACTGTCTACACAAGACTTGAACAAAGACAACACCAATAGGCATGCTGAGATGCCAAGGCTCTGCTGCCTAGACAAAGAACTGTAGACAATCACTGAATGCTGAGAGGGAGAAGAGAATAGGCCCCAACTGGCTACTCAATAAAAAATCATGTGCTCTGAAATCATGTACACCAACCACACTTGACAGATCCAACATACATTTGTGTGTCAGGGTGTGTGCAACAATAATAATAACAATAATAATCAAAAAATAGGAGGCCAAGAATATGAGATAGAGTACTGGGCAACGGAAAAAAATGTAATTATATTTTAATTTATAAATTAATTAAAAAATCAGTGGCTTTAAAATATTTGTTTCATTTCTATTTCCCTATATAAATTAAATTATAGAACAGGAATCATACAACATTCACTGTCTATTAATGATGCTCTTTTAATTTTTCATTCCCTCAGAGTTAACCTCTAATTAATATTTAATAGGTAATATTTAACACTAACATTTTTCTTTAATGTTTGCCCTTTTAAGTTGCTTTGTTTTTCTATTATGAGACAAGAGATAAAAATATTGCCCACAGCAGGAAGCCTCACCTGGTTTATTTCTGTTTTGCATGTCTCTATCTAAGTTCCTTTTATATTATATTGAGATCAAATCTTTAGTATTTAATATATATAATATAATAACATATTATTATATTATATATAATAATATATTATATATAATATAACATAATATATATTATATTATGTTATATTATATATAATATATAATAATCAAAATACAAAACATACAGAATAAAGAACAGATATTAAGAGCTGCAAAGGAAAAAGATCAAGCAACAAATAAAGGGAAACCTATCAGAATTACACCTGACTTCTCAATGGAAACCATGAAAGCCAGAAGGTCTTGGATAGAGGTGCTACAGACACTAAGGGAACATGGATGCAAGCCCAAACTACTACACCCAGCAAAGCTTACATTCACCATCGATGGAGAAAACAAGACATTCCAGGACAAAAACAGATTTAAACAATACATAGCCACAAATCCAGCCTTGCATAAAGTAATAGAAGGAAAATCACAAACCAAGGAGTCCAACAATGCCCACAATAACTCAGACATCTAGCAAGCCTTCACCAGCACAACTAGAAGAAGGGAAACAAACAAACTCTACTACAAAAAAAATGACCATAGTTAATAACCACTGGTCATTAATATCACTTAATATTAATGGACTCAACTCACCTGTAAAAAGTCACAGGCTAAGTGATTGGATATGAGAACAGAATCCAAAATTCTGCTGTTTACAAGAAACACACCTCAACCACAAAGACAGACATCTATTCAGAGTAAAAGTTTGGGGAAAAGTTTATCAAGCAAATGGACCTAAGAAACAAGCAGGTGTGGCCATACTAATGTCTGACAGAGATGACTTCAAACTTAAATCAATCAGAAGAGATGGAGAGGGACATTTTATACTCATAACAGCAAAAATTCATCAGGATGAAGACTCAGTCCTGAATATCTATGCCCCTAATATAAAAGCACCCACTTATGTAAAAGAAACATTACTAGAACACAAGACAGACATCAAACCACACACAATAATAGTAGGAGACTTCAACACCCCTCTCTCACCAATGGACAAGGCAATTAGACAAAAACATAACAGAGAAATAAGAGACTTAATGGAGGTAATGAATCAAATAGACTTAACTGACATCTATAGAACATTCCACCAAAATAGGAACGAATATCCCTTCTTCTCTGCAGCTCTTGGAACCTTCACAAAATTTGACCACATACTTGGTAACAAAGCAAACTTCTACAGATACAAAATGATATTAGTTACCAGCTGTGTCTGATCAGATCAGCATGGGTTAAAGTTAGAATTCCAGAACAATGATACCCCCAGAAAGCCTACAAACTCATGGAAACTGAACAGTCAACTACCGAACCACCCCTGGGTACAGTAAGAAATAAAGAAAGAAATTAAAGTCTTCCTTGAATTTAATGAAAATAAAGGCACAACATACTCAAACCTAAGGGACACAATGAAAGCAGTGCTAAGAGGAAAGTTCATAGCACTAAGTGCCCACTTAAAAAACAGAGAAAGCACACATTAGAGACATAGCAGCACACCTGAAAACCCTAGCAAAAAAGAAGCAGACTCACCTAGGAGGAGTAGAAGACTGGAAATAGTCAAATTGAGGGCTGAAATCAACAAAATAGAAACACAGAAAACAATCCAAAGAATCAATGAAACAAGAAGCTGGTTCTGGGAGAAAATCAACAAGATTGACAAACCCCTATCCAAACTAATCAAATGGCAGAGAGAGAACCCACAAATTAATAAGATCTGAAATGAAAAGGGGGACATAACCACAGACACAGAGGAAATTAAGAGAATCATTAGGTCTTACTACAAAAGCCTGTATGCCACAAAATTGGAAAATGTAAAAGAAATGGACAGTTTTTTAGATAAATACCATATACCAAAGTTAAACCAAGATCAGGTGAACAATCTAGATGGACCTGTTAGTTGCAAGAAATTAGAAGCTGTTATCAAAAACCTCCCTACCAAAAAAAGCCCAGGAACAGATGGTTTCAAAGAAAAATTCTACCAGAACTTTCAAGAAGAGCAAATACCTATACTCCTTAATGTATTTCACAATACAGAAACAAAAGAATCATTGCCAAATTCCTTTTATGTAGCCACAGTTACCCTGATACCAAAACCACACAAAGACTCAAGCAAGAAAGAGAATTACAAGCCAATCTCACTCATGAACATTGACGCAAAAGTTCTCAATAAAATACTGGCAAACCAAATCCAAGAACACATTAGAAAAAGTATCCATTATGATCAAGTAGGCTTCATCCCAGAGATGCAGGGCTGGTTCAACATACGAAAATCTATCAATGTAATCCATCATATAAATAAACTGAAAGAAAAAAAACATATGATTATTTCATTAGATGCTGAAAAAGCATTTGACAAAATTCAACACCATTTTATGATGAAGGTCTTAGAGAGGGTAGGGATACAAGGTTTATACCTAAATATAATAAAAGCTATTTACAGCAAGCTGACAGCTAACACCAAATTAAATGGAGAGAAACTCAAACCATTCCACTAAAATCAGGAACAAAACAAGGCTGTCCACTCTCTCCATAACTCTTCAATATAGTGCTTGAAGTTCTTGCAATAGCAATAATACAGTATAAGGACATCAAGGGAATTTGAATTGGAAAGGAAGAAGTTAAACTTCTGTTATTTGCAGATGATATGATAGTGTACATAAGTGACCCCAAAAACTCCACCAAAGAACTCCTACAACTGATAAACTCCTTCAGTAACGTGGCAGGATACAAGATCAACTCCAAAAAATCAGTTGGCCTCCTATACACAAAGGATAACGAAGCAGAGAGAGAAATCAGAGAAGCATCACCTTTCATGATAGCCTCAAATAGCATGAATTATCTTGGAGTTACCCTAATCAAAGAAGTGAAAGATCTATTTGAAAAGAACTTTAAGTCTTTGAAGAAAGAAATTGAAGAAGATACCAGAAAATGGAAGGATCTCCCTTGCTCTTGGATTGGGAGGTTCATCATAGTAGAAATGGCATTTCTACCAAAAGCAATCTATAAATTGAATGGAATCCCCATTAAAATCTCAGCAAAGTTCTTCACAGACCTTGAGAGAACAATAATCAACTTTATATGGAAAAACAAGAAACCCAGGATAGCCAAAACAATCTTATACAATATAGGAACTTCTGGAGGCATTACCATCCCTGACTTCAAACTCTATTACAAAGCTACAGTATTGAAAACAGCTTGGTATTGGCATAAAATCAGAGAAGTCAACCAATGGAATCGAATAGAAGACCTGGATATTAACCAACAAACCTATGAACACCTGATTTTCGACAAAGGAGCTAAAAGTATACAATGGAAGAAAGAAAGCATCTTCAACAAATGGTGCTGGCATAACTGGATGTCAACATGTAGAAGAATGAAAATAGATTCTTATCTATCACTATGCACAAAACTCAAGTCCAAATGGGTTAAAGACCTCAATATTAATCTGAACACACTGAACCTGATAGAAGAGAAAGTAGGAAGTACTCTACAACACATGGGCAAAGGAGACCACTTCCTATGTACAACCCCAGCAGCACAGAAATTAAGGACAACATTGAATAAATGGGACCTCTAGAAACTGAGAAACTTCTGAAAAGCAAAGGACACTGTCATTAAGACAAAAGGGCTACCTACGGACTGGGAGAAGATCTTTACCAACCCCGCAACAGACAAAGGTTTGATCTCCAAAATATATAAAGAACTCAAGAAACTAGACTTTAAAATGATAATTAACCCAATTAAAAAAATGGGGCACTGAACTGAACAGAGAATTCTCAACAGAAGAATTTCTTTTTTTTATTTTTTATTTTTTTCCTCATGGTTTATTTTTTTTTATATTTAAAAAATTTCCATCTCCTTCCCTCCTCCTCCCCCTTCCCTCCCCTCCTTCTCCCCCTTCCCTCCCCTTCCCTCCACCCATACCTCCCCTCCCTCCCTCTCAAGGCCAAGGAGCCATCAGGGTTCCCCACTCTATGCTAAGACCAAGGTCCTCCCAACTCCCCCCAGGTCCAGGAAGGTGATCGACCAAGCTGAGAAGGCTCCCACAGAGCCCGTCCATGCAGAAGAATCAGAGCCCAGCGCCATTGTCCTTTGCTTCTCAGTCAGCCCCCGCTGTTGGCCACATTCAGAGAGACGGGTTTGGTCGCATGATCCATCAGTCCCATTCCAACTGGAGTTGGTGTTCTCCCTTTAGTTCTGTCCCACTGTCTCCATGAGTGAACGCAGCCCTCACGTTCCTGACTTTCTCCCTCATGTTCTCGCTCCTTCTGCTCCTCCTCAGGACCTTGGGATCTCAGTCCAGTGCTCCAATGTGGGGCTCAGTCACCTTCCCCATCTGTTGCCAGCTGAGGAGAGGGAGCCTGAAAAGGCCAGTTCCTATAGCCATACTGATGAATTTCTTGCATATCACCATAGAACCTCCACCTGACGATAGATGAAGAAAATGACAGAGCCCCACATTGGAGCACCGGACTGAGCTCCCAAGGTCCTGATGAGGAGCAGAAGGAGAGAGAACATGAGAAAGAAAGTCAACAGAAGAATTTCAAATGGCCAAAAGACACTTAAGGTCATGCTCAACCTTCTTAGCGATGAGGGAAATGCAAATCAAAATAACCTTGAGATACCATCTTACACCTGTAAGTGGCTAAAATGAAAAACACTAATGATAGCCTTTGCTGGAGAGGATGTGGAGTAAGGGGAACACTCATCCACTGCTGGTGGGAATGCACACTTGTGCAATAACTTTGGAAAGCAGTGTGGCAGTTTCTCAAGAAATTTGGAATCAACCTACCCCAGGGTCCAGCAATACCACTCTTGCGAATATACCCAAGAGATGCCGTATCATACTACAAAAGCATTTGTTCAACTATGTTCATGGCAGCATTATTTGTAATAGCCAGAACCTGGAAACAACCTAGATGTCCCTCAATGGAAGAATGGATACAGAAAGTGTGGAATATATACACATTAGAGTACTACTCAGAGGTAAAAAACAATGACATTTTGTATTTGCATGCAAATGGATGGAAATACAAAACACTCTTCTGAGTGAGGTAACTCAGTCCCACAAGGATGAATTTGGTATGTACTCATTCATTAGTGGATTCTAGACATAAATAAAGGTCAGTGAGCCTATAATTCTGGATCATAGAGAAGCTAAATAAGAAGGTGAACCCAAAAGAAAATATATAGGTATCCTCCTGGATACTGGAAGTAGACTAGATTGCCAAGCAAAAATTTGGGATCTTGGGCGTGGGGGTGGGGTGGCGGTAAGGGGTGATGGGGAGATGTGGAGAGAAAAGTGAGGAGGGGAGGATGGGGAGACCTTGGAGGAATGGGATGGTTGGGATGGAGAAATGGTGGATGGGGTGCAGGGAAGAAGATATCTTAATTAAGGGAGCCATTGAAGGGTTAACAAGAGACTTCACTCTAGAAAGGTTCCCAGGTATCCATGGAGATGTCCCCAGCTAGTTCCTTGGGCAGCTGAGGAGAGGGTGCCTAAAATGGCCCTTTCCTATAGCCATACTAATGAATATCTTGCTTATCAACATAGAAGCTTCATCTGGCGATAGATGAAGATAGAGACAGAGACCCACCCTGGAGTGCAGGACTGAGCTCCCAAGGCCCAAATGAGAAGCTGAAGGAGGGAGAACATGAGCAAGGAAGTCAGGACCGCAAGGTTGTGCCCACCCACTGAGACTGCAGGCTGGTCTAAGGGGAGCTCACCAAGGCCAGCACGACCTGGTCTGAAAAAACATGGGATCAAACAAGATTCTCTGAACATGGCGGACAATGAAGGCTGACTGAGAAGCCAAAAACAATGGAATTGGGTTTTGATCCTACCCCATGTGCTGGCTTTTGTGGAGCCTAGTCTGTTTAAAGGCACACCTTCCTGGTCCTAGATGGTATGTGTTAGACGTTGGACTTATGGCAGGGCAGGGAACCCTGACTGCTCTTTGGAATGGAAAGGGAGGGGGAGGGGATTGGAGGGAGGGGGAGGGAATTGGGAGGTGGGGCAGAGGCGGACATTTTTAATAATAATAATAAAAAGTCTCTTTTTAATCTTGATTTGAAAGTGAAAAATATGTTTTCTCTGTACTTTTAAATTTTAAATTAAGTATAATTACACCACACTCACCCGTTCCTTTCTTCCCTTCAAACTCTGCCATGTCCCTGCTTACTCCTTCTCAAATTCATGTCCTCTTTTACCATATATGTGTGTACGCATACATATTTAGTATTTTGTTACAAGCTTACCTATACACACAAACTACAGAGTCCATCCAATAGCAATTATACAATTTCAGGACTATGTATTTAGAATCAGATAACCAATTAAGGGGTTCATGAAACTAATTACACTTTCTCCTCTATTGATAGGTTCCTATAATCTGTTTTCTAGGGGTAGGTCCATATTATTTTCACCATATTAGTATATCTACTGGTGTACTCCTTGGTCATGTCTTGTTTAGGCAGCCATACTGCTGGAGTATTGTGAATGAATCTCCTATCATTGTAGCTAACATTGAGATACACTGATTTTTCTATTTTTTTAATTGCACTACTGTCTCTGTAGGGAATTGTGTTTGGGGAAACTTAAACCTGCAAGTGTATGTGAAACTGTACTCCTGTCTTAGCAATAGCCCTTTCTTAATGAGCAGCACATTCAGCACCTACATATACACAAAAGCCAACTCAGAGGAACAATGAAAACCTGTAAAGGGAAAAGGATATGGTGCTTCTCCAGCAACTCTGTGTCTTTCTAGCACAGACCATTTTCTGCGGTCTTTGATTACATTTCTTCATGAAACTACAGAACAGGTCATCCATTTGAACTTAGACTATGAAAATGCTTCATTATGGCAGAATTGCAGGTTTATACTTGGAACAGCTGGGAAGGCCAATAGACCACTTTGAGCTAAGTGAAACCTTTTTAAAATAGTTAATAACAATGACAATAATGATTTCTAGCACACATCACCTTCCTTGTACCAATCTAGGAATACTAATAGTATTAAATGTGACCCACTCCAGCTATTACCAATTAACTTCACTCACCTTCAAAATGATTCCATTACTACCAACCAGGTTACATTCCCAGCCACTTCTTGTATCTTTATGGTTTGGCTTTCAGCTGTCAAGTAAGAGATGAAGATTTGGCTTTCAGCTGTTAAGAAAGCGATGAAGCCACAAACCCTGGAAACCTGCAGCACTTCCAGTGGACTTTCTATTATGTTTATATCTTTTTTTAATGTTAAATAGACACAGGACAGAGCAAACTCCTTGTGAGCTTTGCACAGTAAGTAACAGTATGTTGTGTCTAGACAGTACCAAATGATTAGCACAATGCAGCTGACATCTTCATAATCTTCAATACGCTTTACTTGATATGTTAGGGACATTGAAAATCCCCTGTAATAGCTGTTTGGAAACAAGATTTTGAACATTAGAAGTTATTCTTCCCATTGAATTACACCTCTCCTCATTACATTTTTCTTTTCCTTCCACTTCCAAACCCTTTCTAGCCCATTAACCACTAGTGTCCTCTCTGCTTCTGTGAGTTCAGCATTTTAGCACCCACAAGTAGACACAGGACTTGTTTTTCTACGTCTGACTTAGCTTACCTATCATGTTATCTTCCAGTTCCCCCATGAATCTACAGATGACAAAATTACACTGATTCTTAGGATTAAATACGATTCTACTGTATGAACATGTTCCTTTTCTTCACCTGCCAATGAACAATTATATTTCTAAAGTGTCTTGATCACTGTGACTTATATTGAACCATTAGATTGCATAAATATACAGATATCTCTTTGTTATCTTGATTGTGTTTTATTTAGATTCCTATACTGTACTGGGATTTCTGGTTTTGGGGCTTGTGGTAGTTAAATTGTGAAGAACAGCCAACTATTTTTCCATAATTACTGACAAATTACATACTTAGCCTTTTTCTGAGCAGTTGGCTTTCAGATAATGAAAGAAAGGAACATAATTCAAAATTTATTCACATAGATTATTCTATGGCAGGGGAATGATTGCTACTAGTCATTATAATAAAATCTTTAAGATGTGGTTCAATATAAAAGATTGAAGTCATTTTAATTTAAATATACACATGCTGTCAGGGGCCATGTGAAGAGACCAACAGGTAGCATTAGAACTCATGGAACATGGCTAGGCATTTGGCAAATTCACAAGGCTGAGCGAGCTTTAGAGAGGAAAAGAACCAGGATCTGTGTGTCATGAAGACCTTATGCTTTTATTAAGAAAACTCTGTAATCACCATAGCACTCATACTCTATGGATCATATGAAAACTCAAGGGGTCTGTAGCCCCTTACTGGACAGTGTTACTGGTACTTATAATAATAGTGACTGACTTCTCCAAAGCATTGCTGTTGGAGCAGATTAATGATTCAGCAACTGCCCTTAGAAAGAATTTAGACAAATAGAATTGTTAATAAGATTAGGTTAAGATAACTTTTTAAATGAATTTGATGTAGAAAATCTTGGGGGAATGCTTTAAAGTTTAGAAAGATACACTTTTAATAGTTGAACAAGGGACTCGTTGAGGTCAGGGTACAGGAACAATGACAGACTAGCTATTTCTGACTGCATTTCTTTCTTGCCAGGATGTGTTAAATATACTAATAGGATTGCATACCTAAATATATTTGTAAACCAAGGAGTGTATTATAAAGCATGACAGACAAAATGGCAGCTGTTTCCTGGACTGTGTGTTTCTCATTAGTAAACTCAGCAGCCTGAGAAGAAATTGATCTGATTTAAAAATAATATTTCATTATTATTTCTATCATCAATACAAACATCAAACTAGTGCTGCTATCATCCGTATTATTTATATATTAGCATACGCTTAAACAAGTAAGTGTGTATATATACATCACACTATTCTTTATTCAACAATCAAGAGATAAGGACTCTGAGATTTAGAAAATGTAAAAGTCCGGCGCTTAGTTATAGACATGATATTCTCTCACTGAGCATTTTTTCCCTATCACTATTGGTGAAATTCAACTTTTGCTGTTATGAAAGATTCTCCACATTCCCCTGCATTGAAAGCTTATACCCCAACTGGTGAAACCATTTTAGAAGGCTGTGGGAACTTTAGAATGGGGTGTTGAGCTGAGCAGTGTTCTTTGCACAGTGATACTGGCCTGCTAAGTAGAGTCTTGCTCAGTGCTTCCTAGGCTGCCATGGTTCCATAACCTCCTGCACCTTATCATGCCAGTGCAGTGAATACACAAAATCAATCTATTCTCCATTAAGTATTTTTTGAAAAGTGTTCTTATCAGTGCAACTCAAAGTAACTATTAGGGGAAAGATAACATGCTGTGTTTTAGAATTTTTATTCCTGTATCCTAATGATTACTTACATTTTATATGGAATTGTTAATGGTAATGACAATTCTTTGGCAACTCTTTACTAATATATATATATATATATATATGTATGTATACATATATATATGTATACATATATATATGTATACATATATATAATTGATTTTTATTGAGCTCTATATTTTCTCTGCTCCCATCCCTGCCTCTAATACATATTTTAATTATTTTTTATTGTGATCTTACTTACAGTTTTTTTCTTTATTTTATTTTACATACCTACCACAGTTTTCCTCCTATCTTTCTGTTCCCTCCCCCACCTTTCTTTTACTCTCCCACATAATCTGCTTCTCTGTCTCCATTCAGAGGGGGTAAGGTCGCACTTGGGAATCAACAAAGCATAGCATATCTAGTTGAGGCAGGACCAAACCACTCCCCTTTGCCTCAAGGCTGAACAAGGCATCCCACCATAGGAAATAGGTTCCTAAGAGTCAGCTCATATGTCAGGGACAGGTCTTAGACACACTGCTAGGGGCCACACAAAAGACCAAGCTACACAAGTGTCACCCAGATGCAGAAGGCCTATGTTGGTCCCATGCTGGCTTCCTAGCTGTGTGTCCAGAGTCCATGAGCTCCCACAAGTCAGGTCAGCTGTCTCAGTGAGGCGGGGGCCATCGGAGAGGTGGGGAGGTGGAGAAGTAGAAGAGAGGGGATGGGGGATGGGAACAGGAGGGATGGTCAAATTGGGGGCAGAACAGAGGGGAGAGTAATGAAAGAGATACCTTGATATAGGTGGCCACTATGGGGCCTGAATTGGCCTTCCCCTGCAATCAGATTGGTGACTACCCCTATTGTCTGTCATCATAGAGCCTTCATCCAGTACCTGATGGAAGCAGATGCAGAGATCCACAGCCAAGCAGTAGGCCGAGCTCCAGCAAGCCAGTGAAGAGGGAAAATGAGCTGGGGGTGGGGGAGATGGAGGTGGGAGGGAGGGGTTAAGATCATGATAGGAAACCCTTTACAAATATTCTACACAGCATGTGACATTCTCAATGTCATGCAGACTTTTAGAAACCTTGAGTGGGCAGATCTGCCAAGTCAGATGTTTGAGAGATCTTGAATTCATAGGGATAAAATGATTTGAGAAATTTCCAGACAGCATGTGTGAAGACTTGACCTATGTACTCTGGGTTGTACTGCTGAAGGAAGTCTTACAGCTAGTGGTTTCCTGCCCACTGGGGCCTGGCCTCTTGTGCTATATATGCCAATGTGGAGCTTACCTCTGCTCTTTTCTAGTCTGTTATGGTTGCGGTTCTGGTCTACATTCCAGCAGAGGAATCTGATTTGTGAGTTTAACACTAAATAAATAACCATCTATTTTCTCAATTCTGATCTACTGTGGGATTTCTTTTACGCATCCATCCCTTATTGTAACAATGCCCCTTTCTAACTAGCCTTACACTTGGAAAACTCATGTTTCTCAGCCTAAAGACTTCCTCATTTCTGCTTCCCCTATCAGTGAATAAAGTATGAAAACTCACTTTTTAGTTTACATTTAAGCATATTTTAAAACAAAAACAGAACCAAGTTAATAAGAGCTTATGACTGAAGTTTTTACCATCCTCAGGGCTTAGACTTACATGTGAGAGGTTAGTACTAATTCCCATTGATGACTGAGGTAGCAAACAGCTAACATCTTCACCAAGAGAAAGGACATACTCAAAGTATAATTTTGGTTAGAACAATCGATGAATTTTCCAAGTCCCTTCACTTACAAAGTGATTGGCTTTGATTTTACTTTTACAATTGATAGGTGAATAAAGGGGGAAAAGAGTATTTTTGAAGTCTCATGCCAAGATTTATCAGCTCCAGCACTGCTAACAGTTTGTGCAACGTACTTATTGTATAGTCACACACATTGCTAGGTAGACCTTCTTTCTACTTGAGATATCAATCTTGCCTTCCTCTGGTTGTAATAGCCAAAACATATTACTACTGAATGTCTTCTGTATGATAAAATTGCTTCTGCTTCAAAACTACTGTTATAGTGACCAAATCTTGGGCCCTGATCCACCCATTTCAAGTAGGCTAAGAACACAGACAAGCTTATTCCATTAGACATAGAGCTGGTTAAATTTTTATGTATGGTGCCATAGAGGATGTGACTATAAAGAAATATACTGACTTTCTCATTTATCTGCCATGGTGTTCCAAGTGTGTAAATAAATGTTTAAAATAGAAATATGTATTAAAAGATACAGTATCCCATAAAACTGTGCACAGAAAGGACAAAATGGAAGCCCATGGAAATTATGACCTGAATCCTCTTAGTGTTAAATGATGAAAATCAATTCAACTAAAATATATGTAAATAAAGATGAGAAGGAATGATTTTTTTAAAAAAATTCAATCATTTTATGTCAATTAACCTACGTTTTTAAAGAAAAACTGTCTTTTATTTTCCTTTTTTACTACAGAGAGTCATTATAGCCTGGGCAAAGTATTAAAAACCTTCCATCTGTCCTCTCCAGCATTTGTCTACTTCCATGGTCTGTTTTCCTTTGAACATAGTGTCACAGCCTTTGCCTGAGTAGTGCAGACACTAAGAGAAAAGGCTGTTCTCAGAATGTGTGATATTTCTATGGGTCACGGAACTCTAAAGCCATGAATGGGTAGTCATAATACATTAGCAAACTATTTTTTCCAACCCTGATGCAGACAGATTTATGGTTATTGTCGATTTTAATCTCCTGAATGCCCAGTCACAATGGAGTGCAGCAGAGGAGCTTCTGGGTGGAGACTGAAAATCCCGAGTCAGAAAGAGCCATCAGGCTGCATGTTTAGTGACAGTCAACCAGGACTGTGATAAGCCAATGAGAATGACCTGTCTGCATGGCATTCGCCCTCCTGGAGTACAGTCCATCTCTTTGGTCATATGATAGCAATAAGATATGGAGAGAATATGCCAAAACCCAGAATTATATACACACATTTTAAAATTTGTACTAATCATACATGGTCAATATGGAGTGAAACAAAATGTCTGGTATCCTTAGATATAACCTGAAACACTGATTTTGAATGGATGCTCATTTACTTGAAAAATATTTGTTAATAACAACTACCACACCACCTCAGCCTTGCAAATCTTCAGTTCATGAGAGCCCACATTTGCATTAAAATAATATGCAAATGATCCTCCTGAATATGTGGATGTGGTAAGTATTGAATATTGAGCCATAAGTACCAGAATTAGGTCTCTAGACTTGTGAAAACATATAATGATCATTAGATACAAGGCAAGTACCAGAAAATGTTACCAAGCTGCATACATCTGAAACGATTATTAAACATTTTTATAGATGTCTGCCAGATACAACTTATACCAAAGCTCTCATTCTTCTAGAAGTAATAGAAAATCATTTCAAATCGAGTAAGAACATGGGTACTTTTATCATTGAGATGAGCCATCATTGATAACCATATGTGGCATCATATCTAGTTTCCCCCTCTCCATGCTTGCTTAAGACTCATTTGAATTTATGGTTTTTGTGTTTGCCCCTTGATGTCCAAGTTGTAGCAAATCTGATTACTATTAGACAGATATAGATTATCATAAATGGATTACTTTATAAAAATATCATACAGTACAACCTATCCTATCCTATCTCACTTCACTAGTACCCATCAAGCTAACAATATAGTTTCTAATGGTAAGAATTCTTTATGGTTGATTAGTATTTCATTTTGTATACATATTAGGTCATTATAGCCACCCATCTACTGTTGGACATATTGATCCTCTGTCTTGTGAAAAGTGTTGCATAAACATGGCACATATCTTTTTTGTCATATGATTTGCATTATAGTTGAACAAATTTTCAATCCTTCAACAGCATGGAAGAGTCCATTTTCTCTGTATGGACACTGTTGTTTTATGAATAACAGTTATTCATACTGGGTGATTTTGATTAGTAATATTAGGTATTTTTATTTTGGGGTTGTGAGCCTAGCCTTTAATGGCTGAGCCATCTCACCAGCCTGATATCAAGCATTTTTAAAGTAACTATTTGGCATCAGGATGCCTGTCTTTCTTGAGTCACATAATGCTACACAAACACACTCTCTACTAAAACTCTATAGATCAGAAAAATAAGTTGAGAATGTCTTGTCACCTTAACTTTAAAAGACACTAAACAGCAGTGGTAGCCAAACAACAGAAAGCTCACTCCAAAATAAGGACAACCCAACAGAAATACAGAAAAGTAAGAAATTAATCCATCTATTTTTTTTCCAAACTGATTTTGGATAAAGGCAACAAAAGCACACATTGGGGAAGGGACCATCTCTTCAACTCATGGTTCTGGGAATCCACATGGAGAAGAATAAATCCAGATCTTTTCACAGTCTAAGTGAAATACAGTTAAAGAATTAAGTCTAAGTGAAATACAGTTAAAGGTTATGAGCCCCAAATTCTGCATTTGTTAGTGTAAAACACAGGGGTATTATCTTAAAATACTAGGCTCAGGTGATTATTCTTTGGTTTGTTTCTACATAGCACAGACAAGAAAACTAAAAAAAATGAATAATGAATGCTATGCTCATCTAAGATGCATATAGTAGCAAAGGAAATAATCAACAGGATGAAAAAGCAGTCTATACAATGGGGAAAAACATTCAAGATGTGCATCAGATAAGCAAGATGAGTAACTGGAATTGCTGTAATACAGATTTAGTATCAAAAAATAACATGGTGTGGGCTGTAGAATAGGAAATGTAGCTGCTTTCAAAAAATAATCTGAATTTTGTATGTAATCATTATGTTACTTTCAGCGTTCCCCCCTTCCACCTCCTCCCTGCAGAACAAAGCTTTCTGGAGGTTTTTGGGTCTATAGAAAGCTACTGCACATTTTATCCATTTCCTCAGCAGCCACCCACACCTTCTTCTGGGCTCATTCAATTCTTCAATTGATCATTACAGAATAACCCTTTCTGTTCTTCTACTTTTCTGAAATACTTCCCTGTATTTCGATTACTGACACCAATTACAAACAAGATGTTCAGGTAGAATCTATGTTGATGCTTTGATATTGTTTATGAAACAAAAAAATGAAAAGGAGTAACACAGAGAAATTGTCAACAAGTTCTTACAGGACAATAAGCCAAAAAGGGAACATAGATCAATTGAATAATAGAAAAAATAAACTTAATTAATTTGTGACAAGTTAACAAAGTCATTGTTTTGAGTATAGAAAATATGTAAATACCATACTCACAAAATATTCAATTGGCCTAATTGAGTCAGAATATTGGTGAGTACATATTAATTTCATGACTGTGGTACACAAAATAGAAATATATTTTATACTAAGTCAACCATAATATAAAAGTGAATGTAATATATATGCATAATTTCTTTTAATGTACACCAATTAAACCTAGACTTTGTAGAAATATTCTATGATAAGACACTGATAAAATGAACTTGGGGAAGAAAAGAGTTAATATGAGTTCCACTTCTATCCACGAGGAGCCAGGACAAGAACTCAACACAGGAGCCTGGACCCAGGAACTGAAGCAGATCCCTTGGAGGAAAACAGCTTATTGACTTGCCCAGCTACATTTTTATACATCTCAGGCCCATCTGCTTAGGGATGGTACTAACCACCATGGGATGGGTCCTCCTGCAACAATTAGCAGCTAAAAACAGGCCACATAGATATGCCAAGAGGCTAATTTGATTAAAGCAATTGCTAAATCAAGGTTCTGTCTTCCCACATGACTTTACTTGGGGTCACCTTGATAAAACCTAGCCAGTCCACTGCTGGTTGTCTTTTGTCTTTTGAGACAGTCATGAATGTGTTCTGAACTGTACTATGGCTGCAGTTCCCTTCTCCACCAATTTCATCCACAGGCAGAGCTCTCTCAGTTGCCTGGTGCTCTGGCTCTCTGTTGAATCCATTCCCATGGGACAGCCCCATCCAGCAGCCCAGCAGAGTGAGTTTGATGATTCTTAGGCTGATAACAGGCCTGGGGGTTCTCCAATGCTACCTCAGTCACTCACTGCCTGAATTATCATCCAGCAAGACTTTTCATTTCCCTGAGTCTTCCTGTACCTTTGTGTCAGGAAAATCGACTTTAGAATCTGTTTCACTCTCAGATATATAAATAATAACACTTTTATAGCAGAAAGTTCCTATTGTGTATGTCATAGACTGCTGAATATTCATATTTATTTAATCATTTCAATTATAAGAGTATCAAAGCTAGTGAATACGAGCACATATGTCTGTACATTTCTATTCATCACGTTTCACTGTTTGATCACCACAGAACCTTATGGTGTGTTATTTCTCTGTAGCTGTGCTCAACTGAGCTCATGGTCAACCATGTTACATGCCTGAATAAGATTATAGAGCATATACTCTGTCTCCATAAGGCACAATGTGCCCTTCCTTTGTCTAGATACACGAGGCAGCACCCTAGCATCTTTGGAACATTTTGAACAATGAATTCACCCCTGAAATGCACAAAATACGAAGAATATGGTCCATTTAGGCACACCAGGCACAGTGCTTTATAATGTGTGAGCTAAGCCACAAAGCCTGATTGTTGCTTTGTTTGAACTCAGCTGGGAACCATCTTGCCAACTCATTCAACATTTTTACTGTGGCTCTTCTCATATTTAGATCCCTGATTGTGAAAGGGCTTGGAACATCTGGCATCACTAAATAATATGAGCTTGTAGAGCAATTTGAAAATACAGGACTGAAAGAAGGAGCAACATTTTGTTTATATGTTAATATAGGTAACCAACTCAGGGGACCATATCCTTGCATTTTCTTTAGATTTTCCTTTTGTGATTATGAGTGTTAAAGATTAATAAGGAAGAATTAAAGTGACAACTCAGCTTACACAATGCTTCCCATGCAATTCTGAAACCCTTAGTTACATCCTTAGAGCCCACAGAATAAAGCCAGGCATAGTGATGCCTGATGCATACTGCAACCCCAGAAGTGGGGAGACAGAGACAACCTTATCTCCTGAGGCATGCCAGCCAGCCAACCCAAGCTGCCTAGCAAGTTTCTGATAGATATTGATATTTTACTCTTTTCTCTTTTTGAGGGACCCACCACCCAGCTCCCAAATAAATTATGTGCAGGCCTATTATTACTTATGAATGTCTGACCTTAGCTTAGCTTGATACTTGCCAGCTTTTCTTTTTTTTTTTCTTTTAAAAGCTGAAATTTATTTTTAAACCCAAACAATTGCTAGGTAGGCTTTTTGTTTTACTTGACCTGTTTATTTGAATGTGCATTTTTTTTTTATCTAAGAGGAGATTTATTATAGAAATTGGCTCTCATGGTTACAAAGGCCAGTCAATCCCGCTATCTGTTGTCTGCAAGCTGGAGAATCAGGAAAGCCATTGGTATAGTTCATTCTCAGTCTAAAGGTCTTGAAGTTGAGAATTTGATAGTGTAAGCTCTATTCTGCATCTAAAAAAGTTCACAAACAAGGAGTATTGATGTCTACATGCAGAAAGGGAGATGTCTCAGTTCAAGCAAGGAAACAAAATTTTCCATTTTGTTCTGTTTGATTCCTGAACCCTGAAAGGTTCTGGTGTCATTGTTTTTTTTTTTTATATTTAAAAATTTCCATCTCCTTGCCTCCTCCTCCCCCCTCCCTCCCCTCCTTCTCCCCGTTCCCTCCCCTCCCCTCCACCCATACCTCCCCTCCCTCCCTCTCAAGGCCAAGGAGCCATCAGGGTTCCCCACTCTATGCTAAGACCAAGGTCCTCCCAACTCCCCCCAGGTCCAGGAAGGTGATCAACCAAGCTGAGAAGGCTCCCACAGAGCCCGTCCATGAAGAACAATC
The DNA here is from genome assembly GCF_903992535.2 of Arvicola amphibius. NCBI lineage: Eukaryota > Metazoa > Chordata > Mammalia > Rodentia > Cricetidae > Arvicola > Arvicola amphibius. The sequence continues at coordinate 85,470,763 of NC_052051.1, read as the reverse complement.
AGAGCCCAGAGCCATTGTCCGTTGCTTCTCAGTCAGCCCCCGCTGTTGGCCACATTCAGAGAGACGGGTTTGGTCGCATGATCCATCAGTCCCATTCCAACTGGAGTTGGTGATCTCCCATTAGTTCTGTCCCACCGTCTCCATGAGTGAACGCACACCTCACGTTCCTGACTTTCTCCCTCATGTTCTCGCTCCTTCTGCTCCTCATCGGGACCTTGGGAGCTCAGTCCAGTGCTCCAATGTGGGGCTCAGTCATCTTCCCCATCTGTCGCCAGCTGGAGGTTCCCTCACGGTCCTGACTTTCTTTCTCATGTTCTCTCTCCTTCTGCTCCTCATCAGGACCTTGGGAGCTCAGTCCGGTGCTCCAAGGTGGGGCTCTGTCATTTTCTTCATCTATCGTCAGGTGGAGATTCTATGGTGATATGCAAGAAATTCATCAGTATGGCTATAGGAACTGGCCTTTTCAGGCTCCCTCTCCTCAGCTGCCCAAGGAACTAACTGGGGGCGTCTCCCTGGAAACCTGGGAACCCCTCTAGGGTCAAGTCTCTTGACAAGCCTCAGGTAGCTCTTTAAATTAAGATATATGCTTCCCTGCTCCCATATCCACCCTTCCTATATCCCAAGCACCCCATTCCTCCGAGCTCCCCCCGCTCTCCCCTTCACACTTTTCTCTCCCCATCTTCCCTTGGCCCAGTCTTGCCCAACCCTCAAGTTCCCAATTTTGCCTGGCAATCGTGTCTACTTCCAATATCCAGGAGGATTACTATATCTTTTTTGGGAGTTCACCTTCTTATTATCTTCTCAAGGATCCCAAACTTCTAGGCTCGATGTCCTTTAATTATGGCTAGAAACCGAATATGAGTGAGTACATCCCATGGTCATCTTTATGGGTCTGGGTTACCTCACTCAGAATAGTGTTTTCTATTTCCATCCATTTGCCTGCAAAATTCAAGATGTCATTGTTTTTTACCGCTGAGTAGTATTCTAGCATGTATATGTTCCACAGTTTCTTCATCCATTCTTCCACTGAAGGGCATCTAGGCTGTCTCCAGGATCTGGCTATTACGAATAATGCTGCTATGAACATAGATGAGCATATGCTTTTGTTGTATGATTGGGCATCTCTTGGGTAGATTCCCAATAGTGGAATTGCTGGGTCCTGGGGTAGGTTGATCCCGAATTTCCTGAGAAACCGCCACACTGCTTTCCAAAGTGGTTGCACAAGTTTGCATTCCCACCAGCAATGGATGAGTGTACCCCTTACCCCACAACCTCTCCAGCAAAGGTTATTATTGGTGTTTTGGATTTTAGCCAATCTGACAGGTGTAAGATGATATCTCAAAGTTGTTTTGATTTGCATTTCCCTGATAGCTAGGGAGGTTGAGCATGACCTTAAGTGTCTTTTGGCCATTCGAACTTCTTCTGTTGAGAATTCTCTGTTCAGTTCAGCGCCCCATTTTTTAATTGGGTTAATTGGCATTTTACCGTCTAGTCTCTTGAGTTCCTTATATATTTTAGAGATCAGACCTTTGTCAGTTGCAGGGTTGGTGAAGATCTTTTCCCAGTCAGTAGGCTGCCTTTGTGTCTTAGTGACAATGTCCTTTGCTTTACAGAAGCTGCTCAACTTCAGGAGGTCCCATTTATTCAATGTTGCCCTTAAAGTCTGTGCAGCTGGGGTTATGCATAGGAAACGGTTCCCTGTGCCCATTTGTTGTAGAGTACTTCCCACTTTCTCCTCTATCAAGCTCAATGTGTTCAAATTAATATTGAGGTCTTTAATCCATTTGGACTTGAGTTTTGTGCATGGTGATAGATATGGATCTACTTTCATTCTTCTACAGGTTGACATCCAGTTATGCCAGCACCATTTGTTGAAGATGCCCTCTTTCTTCCATTGTGTACTTTTGGCTCCTTTATCAAAAATCAGGTGTTCGTAGGTTTGTGGTTTAAGATCCGGGTCTTCTATACGATTCCATTGGTCAACTTCTCTGTTATTATGCCAATACCAAGCCGTTTTCAATACTGTAGCTTTGTAATAGAGTTTGAAGTCAGGGATGGTAATGCCTCCAGAAGTACCTTTATTGTATAAGATTTTTTTGGCTATCCTGGGTTTCTTGTTTTTCCATATAAAGTTGATTATTGTTCTCTCAATCTCTGTGAAGAATTTTAATGGGACCTTGATTGGGATTGCATTGAATCTATAGATTGCTTTTGGTAGAATTGCCATTTTTACTATGTTGATCCTCCCAATCCACGAGCAGGGGAGATCCTTCCATTTTCTGGTATCCTCTTCAATTTCTTTCTTCAAAGACTTAAAGTTCTTGTCAAATAAATCCTTCACTTCCTTGGTTAGCGATACTCCCAGATATCTTATGCTATTTGTGGCTATTGTGAAAGGTGATACTTCTCTGATTTCCCTCTCTGCTTCCTTATCCTTTGTGTATAGGAGGGCGACTGATTTTTTGGAGTTGATCTTGTATCCTGCCACGTTACTGAAGGAGTTTATCAGCTGTAGGAGTTCTTTGGTGGAGTTTTTGGGGTCGCTTATGTATACTATCATATCATCTGCAAATAATGAAAGTTTAACTTCTTCCTTTCCAAATTGAATCCCCTTGATTCCCTTATGTTGTCTTATTGCTATTGCTAGAACTTCAAGCACTATATTGAAGAGATAAGGAGAGAGTGGACAGCCTTGTCGTGTTCCTGAATTTAGTGGGATAGCCTTGAGTTTCTCTCCGTTTAATTTGATGTTAGCTGTCGGCTTGCCTGTAAATAGCTTTTATTATATTTAGGAATGACCCTTGTATCCCTAATCTCTCCAAGACCTTTATCATAAAAGGGTGCTGAATTTTGTCAAATGCTTTTTCAGCATCTAATGAGATGACCATAGGGTTTTTTTCCTTCAGTTTGTTTATATGATGGATTACATTAATAGATTTTCGTATGTTGAACCAGCCCTGCATCTCTGGGATGAAGCCTACTTGATCGTAATGGATAATTTTTCTAATGTGTTCTTGGATTCAGTTTGCCAGTATTTTATTGAGAATTTTTGCGTCAATGTTCATGAGTGAGATTGGCCTGTAATTCTCTTTCTTGGTTGAGTCTTTGTGTGGTTTAGGTATCAGGGTAACTGTAGCTTCATAGAAGGAATTTGGCAGTGACTCTTGTGTTTCTATATTATGAAATACCTTAAGGAGTATAGGTATTAGGTCTTCTTGGACGTTCTGGTAGAATTCCGCATTGAAACCATCTGGTCCTGGGCTCTTTTTGGTAGGGAGGTTTCTGATAACAGTTTCTAATTCTTCGCGACTAACAGGACGATTTAGAGCATTTACCTGGTCCTGGTTTAACTTTGGTATATGGTATTTATCTAAAAAACTGTCCATTTCTTTTACATTTTCCAATTTTGTGGCATACAGGCTTTTGTAGTAAGATCTAATGATTTTCTGAATTTCCTCTGTGTCTGTGGTTATGTCCCCCTTTTCATTTCTGATCTTGTTAATTTGCGTGTTCTCCCTCTGCCGTTTGATTAGTTTGGCTAAGGGTTTGTCAATCTTGTTGATTTTCTCCAAGAACCAGCTTCTTGTTTCATTGATTCTTTGGATTGTTTTCTGTGTTTCTATTTTGTTGATTTCTGCCCTCAGTTTGATTATTTCCAGTCTTCTACTTCTCCTAGGTGAGTCTGCTTCTTTTTTTTCCAGAGCTTTCAGGTGTGCTGTTAAGTCACCAATGAGTGCTTTCTCCGTTTTCTTTAAGTGGGCACTTAGTGCTATGAACTTTCCTCTTAGCACTGCTTTCATTGTGTCCCATAGGTTTGAGTATGTTGTGTCTTTGTTTTCATTAAATTCAAGAAAGACTTTAATTTCTTTCTTTATTTCTTCCTTAAGCCAGGTGTGGGTCAGTAGTTGACTGTTCAGTTTCCATGAGTTTGTGGGCCTTCTGGGGGTAGCATTGTTGTTGAATTCTAATTTTAATCCATGGTGATCCGATAAGACACAGGTGGTTACTAATATTTTTTTGTAACTGTGGAAGTTTGCTTTGTTACCAAGTATATGGTCAATTTTCGAAAAGGTTCCATGAGCCGCAGAGAAGAAGGTATATTCTTTCCTATTTGGGTGGAATGTTCTATAGATGTCTGTTAAGTCCATTTGGTTCATTACCTCCATTAAGACTTTCAATTCTCTGTTAGGTTTCTGTCTGATTGACCTGTCCATTGGTGAGAGAGGAGTGTTGAAGTCTCCAACTATTAGTGTGTGTGGTTTGATGGCTGCCTTGAGTTCTAGAAGTGTTTCTTTTACATAAGTGGGAGCTTTTATATTAGGGGCATAGATATTCAGGATTGAGACTTCATTCTGAAGGATTTTTCCTGTTATGAGTATAAAGTGTCCCTTTCCATCTCTTCTGATTGATTTTAGTTTGAAGTCAACTTTGTTGGAAATTAGTATGGCCACACCCGCTTGTTTCTTAGGACCATTTGCTTGATAAACCTTTTCCCAACCCTTTACTCTGAGTAGGTGCCTGTCTTTGTGGTTGAGGTGTGTTTCTTGTAAACAGCAAAATGTTGGATTCTGTTTTCGTATCCAGTCTCTTAGCCTGTGCCTTTTTATAGGTGAATTGAGTCCATTGATATTAAGTGATATTAATGACCAGTGGTTGTTAACTTCAGTCATTTTTAGTAGTAGAGTTTGTGTGTTTCCCTTCTTCTAGTTGTGCTGGTGAAGGGTCGCTAGATGCTTGAGTTATTGTCGGCGTTGTTGGACTCCTTGGTTTGTGATTTTCCTTCTATTACTTTCTGCAAGGCTGGATTTGTGGCTGCGTATTGTTTAAATCTGTTTTTGTCCTGGAATATCTTGTTTTCTCCATCAATGGTGAATGCAAGCTTTGCTGGGTATAATAGTCTAGGCTTGCATCCATGTTCCCTAAGTGTCTGTAGCACATCTATCCAAGCTCTTCTGGCTTTCATGGTTTCCATTGAGAAATCAGGTGTAATTCTGATAGGTTTCCCTTTATATGTTACTTGACCTTTTTCCTTTGCAGCTCTTAATATCTGTTCTTTATTCTGTATGTTTTGTGTTTTGATTATTATATGGCGTGTGGATGCTTTCTTTTGATCCAGTCTATTTGGTGTTCTGTAGGCTTCTTGTACCTTCATAGGAACATCCTTCTTTAGGTTGGGGAAGTTTTCTTCTATAATTTTGTTGAATATGTTTTCTGGGCCTTTGAGTTGTAATTCTTCTCCTTCTTCTACCCCAATTATTCTTAGGTTTGGTCTTTTCATGTTGTCCCAGATTTCCTGAATGTTTTGTGTTAAGAATTTGTTAGATTTGTTTAGTTCTTTAATCTGTGAGTTTATTTCCTCTATAGTATCTTCAGAGTCCGAGATTCTTTCTTCCATCTCTTGTATTCGGTTGGAAATACTTGTCTCTGAAGTTTCTGTTCGTTTACTCAGAGTTTCCATTTCCAGTCGTCCCTCAGATTGTGTTTTCTTCAATACCTCCATTTCATTTATCAGGTCTTGTACTGTTTCCCTTACCTGTTTGATTGCTTTTTCTTGTTTTTCTTGTTTTTCTTGGGTATCTTTGAGAGATTTATTTATTTCGTCTACCTTTTTGTTTGTCATCTCCATTTCTTTATGGCAGTTTTTTACCTCCTGTTTAAGGTCCTCTATTATTTTCATAAAGTACTGTTTAATGTCGGTTTCTTCTATATCTTCTGGGGTAGGGTGTTCAATTCTTGTTGTTTCGGGATGTCTGGCTTGTGGTGATGTCATGTTGCCTTTCATGTTGTTGGAGGAGCTCCTGCATTGGCGCCTGCCCATCTCTTCCCCAAAGAACGATGGATCCTCCTGCAGACTGTCAGGTCCCCTTGCAGGCCAAGCAGCTCTCAGACAAAGGCCTACCTTGCTCCGGGCAGTCAAATGAAGGAGGGGACCTCCCACCGGCGTGGGTGCACTCAATTCCAGGTCCCCAGAGCCCAAACAGGCTGAGCTGTGGGATTTTGTGGCCCCAAAGACGGGAGGATGAGGCAGGGGGAGGGGGGGAGGATTCTGGGTGCAAGCTGGGAAGGGACAGGAAGAGAGAGGCAGTATCCGGGGAGAATAACCCCTGCAGGAAGAGCAGGAAGTGTGCTGGTGGCAGGGGGAGTTGTGGAGAGTCGGTGGTCCCTCTCCGGGCAGCTGCTGCTCCTCACTCACCCCAGAGAACGATGGATCCTCCTGCAGACTGTCAGGTCCCCTTGCAGGCCAAGCAGCTCTCAGACAAAGGCCTACCTTGCTCCGGGCAGTCAAAAAAAATAATATCTTGCCAGCTTTTCTTAAATTATCCCAACTACCTTTTGCCTCGGCTTTTATCTTTCTCTATTTCTGCATACCTTTCTTTTCTTCTTACTCCATTACTGACTTGGTGGATAGCCCGTGGTGTCTTCCCCTCCTTATTCTCTTGCTCTTCTTTCTTTTTCTCCACAGGTTTCTTCTTCAATTTACACTCTCTGCTTGCCAGTCCTGCCTATTATTGCCCCTGCCTCGCTATGGGCTGTTCATTCCTTTATTTGGACCATCAGGCATTTTAGACAGGCAAAGAGTCACAGCTTCACAGTTAATCAAATGCAGCATAAACAAAAGTAACACACCTATAATAATATTCCCTAATAACAAGGTCTTTAAAAACAAGTGATAGCACCCAAGGTACATATTAGGTAGAGTGCAGGAGAAAAATCAATGAAAAGAGTTCTTGTTGAAATAGAGGACTCAAGAACCAGCAAAGGCTAATGTTCATGCCCAAAGGAAGGAAAAGACCAAAGTACACGTTCAGATACAGACACCTGACCTTAATGCCTGTGCTCCTCTGTGCTTTTCTGTGATGCTTCTAACTTGTCAATCATTCTTCCTATTCTTTTCCATTCAGAAGTGGAATGGAAAAAAACAAGCTAGAAATACTTGAGTACTGCAAATGGTTAACTCATGTATTTTTTGCGGTTGGGGGAAATAAGTCTTCCATTTCATAGGGCACAGGGTAGATGCCCACCTTAATTCAGCCTGTTTGGAAAATTCCAGGTAAAGCTATAGAAATGAGAAATAGATTCTCACAAGTCTACAAAAAGGTTTATTTATCTAATATATTTACTGTGATCTCTGCATCTTTGGCAAAGACAACAAATAGGATAAATCACTGCCACAGCAACTTCAGCTAAATTGCCTCTTTTCCCTGTCTCTGAACTCTAGCTCGTGAAATTGAGTTGCTCCAAAAGCTATGATTTTCTTTTTTAATATTTTTCTTAAACAGTACAATATGTTTAATTTTAGCTTTAAGTATATGCACTACAGAGGAGTTCACTCTGCTTTAATCTGGAAGAAATTCACATCCTAAAATGGAAGAGAAAACATACAACATCCTAACAAAGCAATGTGCAGAAGATACTGGGCAGAATGGTCTCAAATGTAAGCTACATGATATTATAGCTCAGAAGTGAGGATGGAGAGGTACTGCAAAGAAGACAAACAAATGGTCAGAAAATAAATTAACAATTTATTAATATTAAAGGAGTTTATGATGACACATGACCCCCAGTGACCTTTGTGTAGAGATGGAGAATAGCTCTATTCTGAAATGTAAGACTCCTTGGGAAAGATCCTCTGCTTGGAACTCTAACGTCAACCCTAATTCGGTTCCCACCCTTTGTTAACTGTACTGAATCTTGTCAAATTCTTTAAAACCACCTTCACCTTTGTGCCTTCACAAATCTGCAGGTTTGTACCATCTCTAAGAATGTCTCCAGTTCATTTTCCACCCTGTTTGCTCTTATGGCATCTTTCAGCCTCTACAATAACCCCCTTCTGAGGGGCTCCACATAGACTTTAACAGGAGATACCTGTTTTATCTCAGTGTTAATAGGATCTTATATTTCCCTTTTATTCATGTATATTGAATGTTCCAAATATATTTCCTTTCCTATCCCTCCTACTCTTTACAGAATTCCCCTGAGAGAAACATTGTTTATTTCTGTCTATTGTTGCCTTTTTGCTCCTTGTCTGGAAGGAGGTATGAAGAATGAGTTTTCTCTGCTAGTGTCTGTATGTATCTGCAGAACATTTGTTGTTTAGTGGCAAGATGAGACAGGCAAGACCTTAAAAATTTGTGACAGCTATAAAATGTTCTCCACAGAGGGCAGAAACTTAACACCCCAAGAAAGGAAAAAGCAAGTAAAAATAGATGGCCAACATGGTTGGGAGGGAGCAGGGGAAACAGGAGGAAAGTACCAAGATAGAGTGACAGAAGAAAATGTCTGCATTGACTGATATTAATGCTACTGTAAACATTTAGAATATTACAGAAAAATCAGTTAAATCTGTTCCATTTTTATTAATATATCCAATGTACTCTAATATATCCATCCCATACCTAACAGATCCCCATCTAAACCAGTCCCATGGATTTCCAGATTCATGACTTTGTCTCTGCTCTGTTGACCCATTTATTTTAGCCCAAGCTAGCTCAGTGATTATTGAGCTTTCAGTACCCAGTGAAAATTGAATCAACAATCAGTACTCAGCTGAAAGCAATGACCCTTATCTCAGAACAACTGTCTCTCCTGAAGGTTGGCAAAGCAAATGAACTTTTCTTAAGATTTTAGCATAAGAAAGATACACAACAAAATCATGTGAAAAGAGAAACCAGTCACATAAAATACCTTTTTATAGTTTTGAATAATGTGAGTTATGAGTCCTGGTGCTTAGGAGATTGTCAAATACTACAGATTATTTCCAAACAAAAATCCTTTAATGACTATTTTCACAGAACTTGTAAAAAGACAAAACTTGAAAAGAAGGGAAATGAGACAGGTGATGCTACCTAAAGACGAAAACTAGTCAGTTTTGCTGATATAAAATTACTCTAGAGATGAGAAATGAATTGCATTATTTTTATTAAGCATTTTGGTTATTATTAAAGTATGTTTTCTTACTGTTGTTGGTTGAAAAAGAAATGCTACCCCCACCCCAATGACTCATGTGTTTGAACACTTGATCCCCAGTCAATGGCATTATTTGGGGAGATTTTGACACCTTTAAGAGGCAGAGCCTCATTGGAGAAAGTTTGTCACAGGCTGAACTTTGTGTTTTTGTGTTTATCTCACACTTAACTAGGTATATTTTAAATTAAAGGAAAAATGGTACTGATTTTCTCAATTGGAAAATGGGTTTGTAGTATTTCTTTTTTTTTACTCATGGTTTATTTTTTTTTTCCTCATGGTTTATTTTTTTTTATATTTAAAAATTTCCATCTCCTTCCCTCCTCCTCCCCCCTCCCTCCCCTCCTCCTCCCCCTTCCCTCCCCTCCTTCTCCCCCTTCCCTCCCCTCCCCTCCACCCATACCTCCCATCCCTCCCTCTCAAGGCCAAGGAGCCATCAGGGTTCCCCAATCTATGCTAAGACCAAGGTCCTCCCAACTCCCTCCAGGTCCAGGAAGGTGATCGACCAAGCTGAGAAGGCTCCCACAGAGCCCGTCCATGCAGAAGAATCAGAACCCAGAGCCATTGTCCTTTGCTTCTCAGTCAGCCCCCGCTGTTGGCCACATTCAGAGAGACGGGTTTGGTCGCATGGTCCATCAGTCCCATTCCAACTGGAGTTGGTGATCTCCCATTAGTTCTGTCCCACCGTCTCCATGAGTGAACGCACCCCTCTCGTTCCTGACTTTCTCCCTCATGTTCTCGCTCCTTCTGCTCCTCATCAGGACCTTGGGAGCTCAGTCCAGTGCTCCAATGTGGGGCTCAGTCACCTTCCCCATCTGTCGCCAGATGGTTGTTCCCTCACGGTCCTGACTTTCTTTCTCATGTTCTCTCTCCTTCTGCTCCTCATCAGGACCTTGGGAGCTCAGTCCGGTGCTCCAATGTGGGGCTCTGTCATTTTCTTCATCTATCGTCAGGTGGAGGTTCTATGGTGATATGCAAGAAATTCATCAGCATGGCTATAGGAACTGGCCTTTTCAGGCTCCCTCTCCTCAGCTGCCCAAGGAACTAACTGGGGGCGTCTCCCTGGAAACCTGGGAACCCCTCTAGGGTCAAGTCTCTTGACAACCCTCAGGTAGCTCCTTAAATTAAGATATATGCTTCCCTGCTCCCATATCCAGGCTTTCTATATCCCAAGCAACCCATTCCTCCGAGCTCCCCCCGTTCTCCCCTTCACACTTTTCTCTCCCCATCTTCCCTTGGCCCAGTCTTGCCCAACCCTCAAGTTCCCAATTTTACCTGGCGATCGTGTCTACTTCCAATATCCAGTAGGATTACTATATTTTTTTTGGGGAGTTCACCTTCTTATTATCTTCTCAAGGATCCCAAATTTATAGGCTCAATGTTCTTTAATTATGGCTAGAAACCGATTATGAGTGAGTACATCCCATGTTCACCTTTTTGGGTCTGGGTTACCTCACTCAGAATAGTGTTTTCTATTTCCATCCATTTGCATGCAAAATTCAAGATGTCATTGTTTTTTACCGCTGAGTAGTATTCTAGCATGTATATATTCCACAGTTTCTTCATCCATTCTTCCACTGAAGGGCATCTAGGTTGTTTCCAGGATCTGGCTATTACAAATAATGCTGCTATGAACATAGATGAGCATATGCTTTTGTTGTATGATTGGGCATCTCTTGGGTAGATTCCCAATAGTGGAATTGCTGGGTCCTGGGGTAGGTTGATCCCGAATTTCCTGAGAAACCGCCACACTGCTTTCCAAAGTGGTTGCACAAGTTTGCATTCCCACCAGCAATGGATGAGTGTACCCCTTACCCCACAACCTCTCCAGCAAAGGTTATTATTGGTGTTTTGGATTTTAGCCAATCTGACAGGTGTAAGATGATATCTCAAAGTTGTTTTGATTTGCATTTCCCTGATAGCTAGGGAGGTTGAGCATGACCTTAAGTGTCTTTTGGCCATTCGAACTTCTTGTGTTGAGAATTCTCTGTTCAGTTCAGCGCCCCAATTTTTAATCGGGTTAATTGGCATTTTACCATCTAGTCTCTTGAGTTCCTTATATATTTTAGAGATCAGACCTTTGTCAGTTGCAGGGTTGGTGAAGATCTTTTCCCAGTCAGTAGGCTGCCTTTGTGTCTTAGTGACAATGTCCTTTGCTTTACAGAAGCTGCTCAACTTCAGGAGGTCCCATTTATTCAATGTTGCCCTTAATGTCTGTGTAGCTGGGGTTATGCGTAGGAAACAGTTTCCTGTGCCCATCTGTTGTAGAGTACTTCCCACTTTCTCCTCTATCAAGCTCAATGTGTTCAAATTAATATTGAGGTCTTTAATCCATTTGGACTTGAGTTTTGTGCATGGTGATAGATATGCATCTACTTTCATTCTTCTACAGGTTGACATCCAGTTATGCCAGCACCATTTGTTGAAGATGCCCTCTTTCTTCCATTGTGTACTTTTGGCTCCTTTATCAAAAATCAGGTGTTCATAGGTTTGTGGTTTAAGATCCGGGACTTCTATACGATTCCATTGGTCAACTTCTCTGTTTTTATGCCAATACCAAGCTGTTTTCAATACTGTAGCTTTGTAATAGAGTTTGAAGTCAGGGATGGTAATGCCTCCAGAAGTACCTTTATTGTATAAGATTTTTTGGCTATCCTGGGTTTCTTGTTTTTCCATATAAAGTTGATTATTGTCCTCTCAATCTCTGTGAAGAATTTTAATGGGACCTTGATTGGGATTGCATTGAATCTATAGATTGCTTTTGGTAGAATTGCCATTTTTACTATGTTGATCCTCCCAATCCACGAGCAGGGGAGATCCTTCCATTTTCTGGTATCCTCTTCAATTTCTTTCTTCAAAGACTTAAAGTTCTTGTCAAATAAATCCTTCACTTCCTTGGTTAGAGATACTCCCAGATATCTTATGCTATTTGTGGCTATTGTGAAAGGTGATACTTCTCTGATTTCCCTCTCTGCTTCCTTATCCTTTGTGTATAGGAGGGCGACTGATTTTTTGGAGTTGATCTTGTAACCTGCCACGTTACTGAAGGCGTTTATCAGCTGTAGGAGTTCTTTGGTTGAGTTTTTGGGGTCGCTTATGTATACTATCATATCATCTGCAAATAATGAAAGTTTAACTTCTTCCTTTCCAAATTGAATCCCCTTGATTCCCTTATGTTGTCTTATTGCTATTGCTAGAACTTCAAGCACTATATTGAAGAGATAAGGAGAGAGTGGACAGCCTTGTCGTGTTCCTGAATTTAGTGGGATAGCCTTGAGTTTCTCTCCGTTTAATTTGATGTTAGCTGTCGGCTTGCTGTAAATAGCTTTTATTATATTTAGGAATGACCCTTGTATCCCTACTCTCTCCAAGACCTTTATCATAAAAGGGTGCTGAATTTTGTCAAATGCTTTTTCAGCATCTAATGAGATGACCATATGGTTTTTTTCCTTCAATTTATTTATATGATGGATTACATTGATAGATTTTCGTATGTTGAACCAGCCCTGCATCTCTGGGATGAAGCCTACTTGATCGTAATGGATAATTTTTCTAATGTGTTCTTGGATTCGGTTTGCCAGTATTTTTTTTGGGTAACTGTAGCTTCATAGAAGGAATTTGGCAGTGACTCTTGTGTTTCTATATTATGAAATACCTTAAGGAGTATAGGTATTAGGTCTTCTTGGAAGTTCTGGTAGAATTCCGCATTGAAACCATCTGGTCCTGGGCTCTTTTTGGTAGGGAGGTTTCTGATAACAGTTTCTAATTCTTCGCGACTAACAGGACGATTTAGAGCATTTACCTGGTCCTGGTTTAACTTTGGTATATGGTATTTATCTAAAAAAACTGTCCATTTCTTTTACATTTTCCAATTTTGTGGCATACAGGCTTTTGTAGTAAGATCTAATGATTCTCTGAATTTCCTCTGTGTCTGTGGTTATGTCCCCCTTTTCATTTCTGATCTTAATAATTTGCGTGTTCTCCCTCTGCCGTTTGATTAGTTTGGCTAAGGGTTTGTCAATCTTGTTGATTTTCTCCAAGAACCAGCTTCTTGTTTCATTGATTCTTTGGATTGTTTTCTGTGTTTCTATTTTGTTGATTTCTGCCCTCAGTTTGATTATTTCCAGTCTTCTACTTCTCCTAGGTGAGTCTGCTTCTTTTTTTTCCAGAGCTTTCAGGTGTGCTGTTAAGTCACCAATGAGTGCTTTCTCTGTTTTCTTTAAGTGGGCACTTAGTGCTATGAACTTTCCTCTTAGCACTGCTTTCATTGTGTCCCATAGGTTTGAGTATGTTTTGTCTTGGTTTTCATTGAATTCAAGAAAGACTTTAATTTCTTTCTTTATTTCTTCCTTGACCCAGGTGTGGTTCAGTAGTTGACGGTTCAGTTTCCATGAGTGTGTGGGCTTTCTGGGGGTGGCATTGTTGTTGATTTCTAATTTTAATCCATGGTGATCCGATAAGACACAGGTGCTTACTAATATTTTTTTGTAACTGTGGAAGTTTGCTTTGTTACCAAGTATAATGTCAATTTTTGAAAAGGTTCCATGAGCCCCAGAGAAGAAGGTATATTCTTTCCTATTTGGGTGGAATGTTCTATAGATGTGTGTTAAGTCCATTTGGTTCATTACCTCCATTAAGTCTTTCAATTCTCTGTTAGGTTTCTGTCTGATTGACCTGTCCATTTGTGAGAGAGGAGTGTTGAAGTCTCCAAGTATTAGTGTGTGTGATTTGATGGCTGCCTTGAGTTCTAGAAGTGTTTCTTTTACATATGTTGGAGCTTTTATATTAGGGGCATAGATATTCAGGATTGAGACTTCATTCTGAAGGATTTTTCCTGTTTTGAGTATAAAGTGTCCCTTTCCATCTCTTCTGATGGATTTTAGTTTGAAGTCAACTTTGTTAGAAATTAGTATGGCCACACTGGCTTGTTTCTTAGGTCCATTGTAGAAGGAAGCGGCGGGCTGTGTCCTGCCAACCGGCTAGCTTTACCCAAAATAATTACATGGAAACTGTATTATTTTAAATACTGCCTGGCCCATTATCTGTAGCTTCTTATTGGTTAATTCTCACATATTTCTTTTTTTTTTTTTTTTTTTTTTTTTTTTTTTTTTATGGTTTTTCGAGACAGAGTTTCTCTGTGGCTTTGGAGCCTGTCCTGGAACTAGCTCTTGTAGACCAGGCTGGTCTCGAACTCACAGAGATCCGCCTGCCTCTGCCTCCCGAGTGCTGGGATTAAAGGCGTGCGCCACCACCGCCCGGCTCACATATTTCTTTAACCCATATTTAGTAATCCGTGTAGCACCACGAGGTGTGGCTTACCAGGAGTGATCTTAACCTGCGTCCATGTCAGAGAGGAGAATCATGGAGACTCACTATGGCGACTGCCTAAAGAGGCTCCCCACTCCTGCTTCTCAGCATTCTGTTCTGTCTAGTCCGCCTACCTAATTTTCTGTTCTCTTAAAGGGCCAAGGCAGTTTTCTTTATTAATTACCCAATGAAAGTAACATAGACAGATAACTCTCCTCCATCAGTCCATTTGCTTGATAAACCTTTTCCCAACCCTTTACTCTGAGTAGGTGTCTGTCTTTGTGGTTGAGGTAAACAGCAGAATGTTGGATCCTGTTTTCGTATCCAGTCTCTTAGCCTGTGCCTTTTTATAGGTGAATTGAGTCCATTGATATTAAGTGATATTAATGACCAGTAGTTGTTAACTTCAGTCATTTTTAGTAGTAGAGTTTGTGTGTTTCCCTTCTTCTAGTTGTGCTGGTGAAGGGTCGCTAGATGCCTGAGTTATTGTGGGCGTTGTTGGACTCCTTGGTTTGTGATTTTCCTTCTATTACTTTCTGCAAGGCTGGATTTGTGGCTACGTATTGTTTAAATCTGTTTTTGTCCTGGAATATCTTGTTTTCTCCATCAATGGTGAATGCAAGCTTTGCTGGGTATAGTAGTCTAGGCTTGCATCCATGTTCCCTTAGTGTCTGTAGCACATCTATCCAAGGCCTTCTGGCTTTCATGGTTTCCATTGAGAAGTCAGGTGTAATTCTGATAGGTTTCCCTTTATATGTTACTTGGCCTTTTTCCTTTGCAGCTCTTAATATCTGTTCTTTATTCTGTATGTTTTGTGTTTTGATTATTATATGGCGTGGGGATGCTTTCTTTTGATCCAGTCTATTTGGTGTTCTGTAGGTTTCTTGTACCTTCATAGGAACATCCTTCTTTAGGTTGGGGAAGTTTTCTTCTATAATTTTGTTGAATATGTTTTCTGGGCCTTTGAGTTGTAATTCTTCTCCTTCTTCTACCCCAATTATTCTTAGGTTTGTTCTTTTCATGGTGTCCCAGATTTCCTGGATATTTGGTGTTAAGAATTTATTAGATTTGTTTAGTTATTTAATCTGTGAATTTATTTCCTCTATAGTATCTTCAGAGTCTGAGATTCTTTCTTCCATCTCTTGCATTCGGTTGGAAATACTTGTCTCTGAAGTTTCTGTTCGTTTACTCAGAGTTTCCATTTCCAGTCTTCCCGCAGATTGTGTTTTCTTCATTACCTCCATTTCATTTATCAGGTCTTGTACTGTTTCCCTTACCTGTTTGATTGCTTTTTCTTGTTTTTTCTTGGGTATCTTTGAGAGATTTATTTATTTCGTCTACTTTTTTGTTTGTCATCTCCATTTCTTTATGGCAGTTTTTTACCTCCTGTTTAAGGTCCTCTATTATTTTCATAAAGTACTGTTTAAGGTCGGTTTCTTCTATATCTTCTGTGGTAGGGTGTTCAATTCTTGTTGTTTCGGGATGTCTGGATTCTGGTGATGTCATGTTGCCTTCATGTTGTTGGAGGAGCTCCTGCATTGGCGCCTGCCCATCTCTTCCTTCAAATGGAGCTGGGAGGTGCTTTGTGTCCTAGACCAGTCTTTGCTGTGACTGAATCTGGTTGGATCTCCCCAGTGCCAGAAGAGGACCTATTCCTTGCATCACAATCTGAAGGAGCCCGCACTCCCTTGCAGGAATCCTCAGACCTGCCTGGAGGCCAGAGTCTGACCTTTTTGGGTGGATGGCCTTAGTACAGGAGCAGGACACCTGAAAACACTAGGGAAGGCTTGGGAAAGGCAGGGTCATGAGAAACAAAGACAAGCCTGCAGAGAGAGCTGGGGAGAGGGGGTCTGTGCTCTCTCCCAAGGCAGGTTGCCCCGGGGTTCCCACTCACTCACCAGTCCAGATGAAATTGCAGGCCACAGGATCATGGATTCCAGGCAGCCCAGGGATGCAGCCCAGAGGAAAGGGCCAAGGTGGGGGCAGGGCGGGATGGAATATCACACAGCGAACCTGACAGCACAATCTGAAGGAGCCCGTATCCCTCCAAAGGAATCCTCAGACCTCCCTGAATGCTAGAATCTGACCCCTTTGAGTGGATGGCCTTAGAACAGGAGCAGGACACCTGAAAACACTAGGGAAGGCTCGGGAGAGGCAGGGACATGATAAACAACGACAAGCCCTTCCAGTTGTAACTCCAGGGAACAAGATCAGGGATTCCAGGCAGCCCAGGGATGCCGCCCAGACAAAATGGCCAAGGTGGGGGCAGGGTAGGATGGAATATTACACGGCTAACCTGCCAGCACAATCTGAAGGAGCCCGCACCCCTCTCCAGGAATCCTCAGACCTGCCTGGAGGCCAGAGTCTGACCCCTTTGGGTAGATGGCCTTAGTACAGGAGCAGGACACCTGAAAACACTAGGGAAGGCTTGGGAGAGGCAGGGTCATGAGAAACAAAGACAAGCCTGCAGAGGGAGCTGGGGGGAGGGGGTCTGTGCTCTCTCCCAGGGCAGGTTTCCCCAGTGTTCGCACTCACTCACCAGTCCAGATCTGGTTTGTCTTCTTAAATTGCCTTGGAAGAGGGGGGAAATAGCCTGTCTGTGTCCCTTGAAATGTTATAATTGAAAGTCAGCCCAGGGTAGGTGTGACCAAGTTCATAATAATCTGTCACTACCAAATAAAAAGCTAATTAAGGGAACCAATTTATTTCAAAAGATGAAATATGAAACTTCTTCCTCCATAGAAATGAAATAAATTTCTAGAGATCCCTTAATGACATTTTCACAATTTTCCCACAGCATGCTGTCAGGGAGGGATTTTATTCCATCATAATAATCACGGTGAAAATACAATTGCAGGGATGGGGGCACAGCCCAGATGGTATAGTGCGTGTCACATGAGAACAAACACCTAATTTCGGTTCTCAGACAACCACATAAAAAGCCTGGTGTGTACCTCTAATCCCAGGACTGTGGTAACTGACTCAGGAGGACCTTGGGGGATTGCTGACTGGCCAGTCCAGCTAAACTGGTGAGTGAGCTTCAAGTTCAGTGAGGGACTTTGTCTCAAAAATAAGGTGGAGAGAGCTTAAGGAAGAAAATGACATGGACCTCTTTCCTCCAAATGTGTACACAAACAAAAAAGTTTGTATACACATGGTGCATAACACAAAACAAAGCAACAAAATAGCAAAAAAATGCTTCCTGATTGCTCAGGATGGAGTACTTTATAAATCCACAATTCACTGTAATGGGATTTGTGGAGATGGCATTGTTACATTTTATTTTGACTCTAAGAGCACAGGTTAATTCCTATTCTGTTATTTCCTTTGGGACACTTACTTATCTTCTGGTTATCACTGAGCCTGCTCCCTCTCACATTCCACCAACAAATTTAGAAGACAGAGACACAGCTGATCCATAAATAAATGGACATCAGTGTCAGACTGAAAACAAACAAGCAAACAAGAACAAAAACCCAAACCCAAACTGAAATCAAAACAAACCATATGTTTTTGAGGTTGAAGTTAAAGCTTTAAACAGAGCAATTCAAGAAGCTTATATGCTACTAACAATGAACTGTTAATGGATGGTATAAAATAGAGATCTGGATCACTGCCCGGCTTCCCCAGGAATTAAGTGTTTACTTAGGTCAATTTTTATTCCAAGCTTAAGATAATTGGAAAAGATGCTGAGAATTCTCTCTAGTCTCTTACCATAAATATTCCCTGTAGCCTGCTGAAGGATGCGGATAAATTTGTCTGTTACTTTATGCCTTGATATAAATGGAGAGAAATATGCTCATGAATGTAGTTTGAAGGGCAGATAAATTAGGGTGCAATTCAGCCTTAAAAGTTAATATTTCTGTACACCATGCAGGTCTTGCACTGTATAATAAAAGTTTATAGAATTCAGTGTCAAAGACCATCTGTACTATTTTTCTAATGCAATATGTTCTGGTTTAATAATGTCAACTCTTATCTAACTCAGGCTTTTTGTAGAATGAACATCTAATCAAAATCTCAAGAAGACTTTTCAAGGCATTTACATATTGACCCTCAGAAGGTTATTGATATACCAGATTTTTTTAAAACACATTTTTTGGATTTCTGAGATCAGGTTTCTCTGTAGCTTTGGAGCCTGTCCTGGAACTAGTTCTTGTAGACCAGGCTGGCCTTGAACTCACAGAGATCCACCTGCCTCTGCCTCCTGAGTGCTGGGTTTAAAGGCATGCGCCAGCACTGCCTGGTACTTAAATAGAAATTTGAAGGTGTTTAGCATTGGTGGTGGACACTAGCTCTTCTGGAACTCAGTAAGTGGAGGAGGAGTCTTGATACAAAGCCAACTTGAGGTACCTACAATTCTGCCTCAAAATGCCAAAGGAGCAGAGAATTATTTACCTCATCTTCTGGTTTGGAAATGAAAGGTGCCCTCCCAATTCGCATGTTCAAGCCCTTGGTCCCTAGATGGCAGTGCTGCTTTGGGAGGTGTGGAATCTATTGGAAGTTGGCAGACAGACACTTATGGATGACAGCATTTGAGTGTCATAGTATGTCTAGTTCTGGCTTAGCTCTCTCCCTCTGGTTTCAGATCCTCCAAGGTCCAAGCTGCTTTCACGGCAGCCACCATGCCTTCCTGCCATAATTGTATCATCTGAATCATCACCCAAAATATATCCTTTCTGTATTCCTTAATCTGCTCCAGTCAAGCAATTTACCACAATGAAGAGAAAATTAGCTAGTGCATCCAGCATGCACAAGGTTTTGAGGGATATCCTCTTCTACTATAACATACTCATGCAAAGAAATCAGTAACAAAGTTGTTTATCAATAGAATGAAGACCCAGTCCATTGAGTATAAAATACAACCTAGTACCAGGCCCAATAGTGCATGGTAATTGAATACATGACAAGCCTTACATATTAGAAGTGGCATCACAAGCAAAGAATGAGATAGTAAAAAAAATAATGGTGATACCTATGACTGTGCATATGATAATATAAGAGTATATCTCAACTTTAATTTCTGTCCTAAAATGAAATCTCATAATAATGTCTTTTTATTTGTATTTTTATTGTTATTATTTATTAAAAATTTTCACCTCCTCCCTGCTTCCCATTTCCACCCCTCCCCTCACTCTCCTCCCTCTCCCTCTCCAGTCTGAAAAGCAGTAAGGGTTCCCTGCCCTGTGGGAAGTCCAAGGTCCTCCCCCCTCCATTCCGGTCTAGGAAGGTGAGCATCCAATCAAGCTAGGCTCACCCAAAGCCAGTACTTACAGTAGGATCAAAATGCAGTGCCATTGTCCTTGGCTTCTCAGCAGCCCTCATTGTCCGCCATGTTCAGAGAGTCTGGTTTTATCCCATGCTTTTTCAGTCCCAGTTCAACTGGCCTTGGTGAGCTACTATTAGATCAGCCCCACCATATCAGTGGGTGGGTGCACCCCTCGCGGTCTTGACTTCCTTGCTCATGTTTTCCCTCCTTCTGCTCCTCCTTTGGACCTTAGGAGCTCAGTACGGTGCTCCAATGTGGGGCTCTTTCTCTATCTCCATCTGTTGCCAGATGAAGGTTCTGTGGTGATATGCAAGATATTCATCAGTATGGCTATAGGATCAGGCCATTTCAGGCTCCCTCTCCTCAGCTGCCCACAGAACTAGCTGGGGACATATCCCTGGACACCTGGGAACCCCTCTAGAGTCAAGTCTCTTGCCAACACTCAAATGGCTCCCTTAATTAAGATATATACTTCCTTGATCCCATTTCCACCCTTCCTGTATCCCAACCATCCCATTCACCCACAATGTCCCCACCCTCCCCTTCACATTTTTCTCTCCCCATCTCCTCTTAGCCCCATCCCACCCCACCCCCAAATTCCCAATTTTTGCCCGGCAATCTTGTCTACTTCCAATATCCAGGAGGATAACTATATGTTTTTCTTTGGGTTCACCTTCTTATTCAGCTTCTCTAGGATCATGAATTATAGGCTCAGTGTCCTTTATTTATAGCTAGAAACCAATTATGAGTGAGTACATCCCATGTTCACATTTTGGGTGTTGGTTACGTCACTCAGGAAATGAACCTTTACAGATATAAAGGAAGATAAACAAGGTCCTTTCTTATACTAGGTGCAGAAACTGTATGTATTGAAAACCAATGATGGTACTTGAAAAGGACAGATATTTCTAGTCTTTTCCTAAAAGAACTTAACACCTAACCTGAGTACAAGGATCTTTAAATTCCTAGGGAAATTACTGAAATGCTTAGAAAACATATTTAGCCAATTAATGAGAATTGAACAGTCTATGGCTTGGAGCAAATTAAGTGATGTTTGACTTCACAGGAACTAGAGAAGAGCAAGAGGAAGCATAACAGGTACATATGAGTTTACAACCCATTGTTTTGCAGTTATGAAGAAATCAGGCCATAGTCGATGTTCATGCAGATGAGAAAAATCATTAACTAAGGTTTTGGAAAGTAACTTTTGGTTAATCACACTGAAAATAATTTTCCAAATACATCGTCAAGTTAAGTATGAGCTTTGACTACCAGTAAACCATGGGACTTTTAGATAGGTACTTCACCAATTGGATGATTAATTAAGCACATGCACATTTAACTTCTGTTACATGAAGGGCAAGTGACTTTGTGGAGGACTATCAGGGATGTTAAGATGGGGGCTTTGTTGTACAAAGTACAATTCTAGTACAGCTGATAAAACTCAAAATAAGTGAACTTACACAATGTTAGTATGTTATAGTAAATGCCCCAGCAACATTAACATGGGACAATGGGAACAGGACTCAAAGAAGGTGCTTTTAAATAGGTTCCAGAGTGACTACTCTGAAGAATGGATCTTTGAATAAAGGTGTCAATGGGCTTAGAAAGGGGCAATGTGAAAACCCTGGAAAAGACTGGAGAGGCTGAGCAAGAGGTTAGATATTGTGGTTAGGGCATAGCTGAGTAAAAGTAAGAAAAAAGAGACTGAGCGAGGTTTGTCTCTGAGTCTGAGGGTGTAGCCTAGCTATGGTAAGCTTGCCTAGACCGCTCACCACCTTGGCATCTGACACAGGACAATGAAAGCCTTCCAGCCCACAGTAAACAGTTTGCTCTGTAGGTGCCTTTACTGTGCAAGGGTTTCCCCTCCCCCTGACAGGATCAGTGAGGGCAGAGATAAAGTTCTGCAGATTCACGGGTGTGACGAATTGGTGACCGTGAGCTCTGGGGTTTCACCCGTGGAAGAGGAGAAACTGTCAATATGTTTGAGGTTCTATAAGCGCAGTGGAATAATTAGACATGAAGTCTCCAAGAATAGGTTACCCTGCCTAACCTGGAAACAATGTGCAAAATAAAGTTACTTTTTTGTTATTATTTATTATTTTTTAGTGTATAATTGGTCTGTCTGCATGTATGCTTGTACACCAGGAGAGGGCATCAGACCCATTTATAGAGAGTTATGTAGTGCTGGGAATTAAAGTCTGGAAGAGCAACCATTGCTCTTAACAACTGAGCCATCTCTCCAGCCCTTAAGTTACTTCTTCACAGCTGAACGTGAAGGAGGTATCTTAGGCTTCAACTTACTCATACACTGCAGATAGGAAAGCATAGGTAAGAAACATTGGACATTTGTGAGCTGGCAGTTGTGTAGAGCTCAAGTGTCCTGTGGTGTTATGAAGTAGACCAATGTGGAGGAAGGTCTAGCCATAGCTGTCTCCTAGCCTTTTAGAGGGAGCAAGGCCACAGGAACCTGAGGAAGCCAGCAGACGCTGCAAGTTGGAAACAGCATCTAGCTGCGCACTCTGATGCTGTTTCCTCTAAAATGTGCATTTTAATTGCCAGTTGGAATTAAAAATTTGAGATGATTGAAGTTGTATTAAGTCTTATGTTAATTTCTAGATACTGATCATTTTCCTTAGGGGAGCTTTTTCCCCTTAATTGAATAATTTGGCTAAAATTTCTCTTTACTAATCATTTTGGGTTTGTTTTTCCCCAAGCAAAATGTGCTCTTGCATTGATGTAAGACATTTTATAATTCAGAAATATGTTCTTAGATCATATCTTTAAGTAAAAATCTAATTGTTGACATTTATTATTTTAATGGGAACTTTAGTAGTTTGGTCTCTATCTCATTTTATCTCATTCTTCTTTTTAAATATATTTTCTGGGATATTTTTCTCCTTTTCTTTCCTTTTTTATGTCTAAGTCAGTTTCATATCAGCATGCTAGGTATGTAGGGCCCAGTCATGAAACACTCAATAGAGGCCTGAGTTTCAGATTATCCTAAAACAATATCTGGTTTCAGAAAAGACTACAAACTGAGACCACCGAGACACTACCCATGAACAGACCATTCAAAAGAAATTCCTAAAGTTCCAAAAAAATTCCTAACATTCCAACCATGATAGACAGAATCACCTGCAGTCTCTTAGGCCAGCACACACCCATCCCCTTTTAACAAGATGTCCCTAGACAAATGGCAGCCAATCAGGTGTCCTGAACCTTGGAAATTCCTCACCCCAAACTCTGCTATGAAAAAATCTAACTGAGCTCAAGGCTCTCTTCTCATGCTACTACATTGCACACATGAAGAATCCAATTATGAAGAATCCAATTTCAAACTAGTGTAATTATCTGTTCTGTCCCTTTAAGAGACAAGCCACACCCACTCCCTTCCTGCTTGCAGCCTTAGTCTCTCTCTCTCTCTTCTCTTCCCATCTACCTCTAGGAGAGGCAGATTCTCCCCCCTGCCCTTCTCTCTTCCCTTCCATAACCACTAAATAAATATCCAACCTCACTTTGTATGGTGTGCCTATCTGTCTGTCTCTCACCTGCTGCCCACATGGCTCACTGCAGGGGACACCCGGAGACTAGCCACCTTCAGAGACCTGACTCGTGGTCTCATGTGCTCTCCCTGCCTCTAGGACTGGCTGCTCCCGGGACCTTCTGCCCACTGTCTACCTGCCAGGATCCCACAGCAAGCTACTTGGGGATCTGCAGCAATTTTTAATTTTTCATTACAACTTGAATAAAAGCTCTTTGATTTTACATAAGGGATTCGGTCTCCATGGTGGTCTTTTGGAGGTCCCTGTGTTCTGGGCTTAACAGGTACACAGACCTCATTAGTTCCCACAGTTGCCAAGTGCACACCTTCAAAGTACCTCACTTTGACAGCTTGCAGGGGACTACCGGTACACTAGGACACATGATGTTTCAATCTTTAGAATTGAGACAGTCTCCATTACACTGGAACCAATTGCTCAGCATCCATGTAACTGCAACTGGGGGCAGAGCTCCCCTTGACTAGGCTAAGGATGTTACTGCTACCATGCCAAATACTGCATGAGAGCAGCATGATCAGTTATAGACCAAGCTAAGAGTATGAGGAATCTGAATAACACCCCTGGCCAAATGTCCTAATGCAATGTATCCTTTCTCTGCCTGTGTTTGTGCCATGTTTAGACCCACTGTGCCATCAGCTATAAAGCCTGGGCAGTAGGGAGGATGGTTGGTGTTGAGTGTCAACTTCAGGACCTAGAATAACCTTGGAGACGAGCCTCCAGGTACACTTTTGGGAGATTATTTAGATTAGGTTGCATTCTGGGCACACCTGTGAAAGATTGTAGTGACTAATTTCAAAGCCCTTAAGGTATGGGCTTTGAAAGTGAACTGAGCAGCTGCTCCAAGTTCAGGCTGCCTTGACTTCTCACAACGATTCAGAACTTTCAAGTGGGAACTAAAAGAAACTCTTTTTCCCTGGAGCTGTGTTTCCCAGGGTATTTTATCATGGCAACAGGGCAAATGTTTGGCACAGCACATATATGTAATATATATATATATATATATATAACATAATATATATATCCTATATATATATACTGCAATATATAACTTGTATTTATTATCAGAAATTTTTTTTAAATAAAACATAATAATTAAAAGAAATAACATTTTGTCTTCAAACTTCCTTAAATGATAAGATTTTCCTTATTTACATAAGCTTAGATTGTTTAGAGGTGATGCTTCACAGCCATTCTTAGTGTATCATTTTATTAATGAATAGTTATTTATTATTTTCATATTATGAAAATAATTTATTATTGAAAATTATTTATTATTGTTGTTCAGACAATCTTTAAAAATGTGAGAGCACAGCTGAAACTCTCCTGAGCTGAATCATTTGCAGAAAAAGTCTTTCCTATGTTAATATGAAAATGTAATCAGTACTCTGTAAAGCTCTGAATTAGGCAGAGGGAAGGCATGCCCAATCATAAGTCTTTTTAAATAAGTGGTCTAAGGACTTGTAGAGGATGTCTCTCACCCCACCAACTAGCTGAATATCATCCATCATCACGTTGTTCCCATTGGCTGTGGGGTGGTTTTCTACGGAGTAGAGAATCTGACTGTTTTTGTTTCCCACAGTTCAGAGCTATTATGACAGAAGATAGTCTTCAACATCTGGACTTCTGTGCAAAGGTATAGCATCTCTGAGGGGATGTGAAAGTAGTTTTTTTAAATCTACACTTTTCGTTTGCTCTCTTCAATAACAGTGGATGTTAGTAAGACTTCTGAGTTCTCAGAAGCTAACACATACAGAAATTGCTCAGTTAGGCAGCCATAGGAAAACATTTTCATTTTGCAAAGGGTAAGATTTTGAGTTTAGACCCAAGAGCATCGTGATTATTTCCTTATCAGTTGAAAAATTAATTAGAGAAAGTGTTTGTTGTATTCTAGGTTTCCTTCAAATTCTCTAGTTTGCTAACTGAAGATTACTTGGCATTCTCATCTGCTGCTTCCACCTCCTTCTCTAGAGCTGGGGTTATGAGTATGCACCATAACATGTAGTATAAGGGGTGCTGGGTGTGAACCCAGGGTTTGCTGTGTGCTAGGCAAGCTTTCCACTGACTGAGCTATACCCTCATCTGTAATGATTCTTAATATTACTTCAGCCTCTCGCCCTTCAGTCTATGGAGACTTTTTGGTCCACAGAATTTCTCATCAATGTGGCATAGAGTATAGACAGAAAAAGAAAGAAACCCCAGCCTCCTACTCAATAAACTTACTTGTCACAATACAGCTACATCAAGCGCTACCTGTAGCCAAACACTTCTTCAAGGTTAATAATAAATGGATTCAAAGTGCCGAGGAATACTGAGGAGTAGGGAGATGAGTGTATTCTTCCTACTAAAGCTGCTGAGAAAGGCTTTGATAAGTTGATCAAATTAGTGTATATATATTGAACTTCCTGAATATCAATATAGGGAGAAGTATCCCACCAATAAGGGCTGGAAATCTCCTGGCAGAGAGATAGAGCAGAGGGGCTTTGAGGGAAACTGGAATTCCCAAGCTCTTTATTGACTAAGCACAATTTACAGGTCTGCAGTAAGTACATTACAGGTGTCAGAGCCTCTTTGCTTGGCTCTCTTTGTACAGGTCTGCCTCAGAAAACATTTTTTAAAAAATAATCAAAAAAAATTCTTTCCCCTTGCATTTATAGACTGGAAAGGCTCCTCCCTAGTTCTTTCTCCTAGGACAACAAAGGAAGTCATCATCTTCTTAAGACTTAGTGAAAGGACTGTGAGTTCAAACCTATGATAAACTGCTGTGGTCTGTGGCTATTGATCAGTATGCAGAGAGATATTTTAAGCCAGTTCTATCAGTGTATTAGTGCCTTGAGTCAGAGACAAGCAGTGAATCTAATGTTAGAGGCTAGCCCATAGCTGCAGTTAAATCCTGCCTTTACTGCTGTATTCCCCCGAAGTGCAAAGCTACCCACACATATGGTACATATTTAAACCAGTGAGCATTTTGCTGCTAGATTGGTATTTCTGGTATAAACACCTCTGACTGTGATCAGCTACTGGAATTAAGGTTTAGCCAGTTCCTAAAGCATCAAAAAATACACCTGGAGACAATGCTTGCATCCCAGAGCCTCCAGAGTCATGACTGCTCCATCTGGAAAGTACACCCTTGGGAAGGAGCTTTCCTCAGCTTTTGTCATCTCAGGGCCAGGCAATAGGCAACTGAGTACTGTGCCTGCAGTTCAGAGCTTCAACCAGCCAACCTGCATGGATTTTTGTGTTCTTCATGGTCCTCAGATTTCCTTAAAGCCTGAGCTCTGGGAGCAATCCTCCTGTTCCTCTGCTTCCCACTTCCTGCCTGCTAAGTGATGCAGGGGAATACACTTGCTGCCCCCTGTAAAGAACCATGTTCCTCCTTCTGGAACTTGTAAATAAAATAAATGGCGTCTTCCTGAGCTTTCTGTAGTTGTACCAGAATAGACATCTAAATAAAAAATGGAAGGAAGGAAGGAAGGAAGAAAGGAAGGAAGGAAGGAAGGAAGGAAAGAAGGAAGGAAAGAAGGAAGGAAGAGAAAGGCGAATCTCTTTCCTATATGGTGATATTAACTTCCTCCATGTCTCTTAGAATACAGAGTGATTCTTAATTCTGTAAACATTCCTAGTTCTTTCAAAACCATTGAAACCATGTGATATCAGAAGATATGACCTTAGGAAGCTTGGAATATTTCCTTCAGGTTTAAGTGGGAACAATGTATAAGCATACCCAAGACTAAAGGTCTATGATACATGGGGCAGTATATTTCAAGATGTTCTGCCAAGGGCGAGTTATCAGCAATGATCCTCAGGGCACCCAATACCTCTGACCATTTCCTTTTTCCATTGTGCAAAGCATTGTATTATCAAAGCCTTTGCAGTGAAGCATGGTCACATGACTAGTTCTGACCAATGAAAAGTGAGAGAGAGAAAAGGTCAAGTATGGTTTTTGTTTTTCTCTTGTCTCTAATGCACACAGGAGGCCAGGTGTTCTCCACAGGATAGCTTCAGTGAGCACGTAGGACTTTTGGATAAAAATGAGAAGATCCTCAGATATCTTCTTTCCTATTTTAGTTAGGTTTCTTTTTGAATAATAATTTTATTCATTCTTTGAAAATGTGACACATGAGTATAAACCTTCACTACCTTTCTCTAACTCCCCCTGAGTTCCCCAACCTGTCTTTGTCTTTAGCTTCATGTCACTTTCTATTGTCGTCGTCGTCATCATCATCATCATCATTATCATCATCATCATCATCATTATCATCATCATCATCATCATCATTATCATCATCATCATCATCATCATTATCAATTATCAACTCGAGTTTCTAACCAATATTATCTCACGGCTAGTCTGGTTTCAGTGACACAAATTCACCCAGAATCTTCCACCTCCAGACTGAATTGAAGCAAAACCCATTACCACTCAATTCACTGTGATATGTTTCCCTGTATGTCTCTAAAATATGACCCTGAAAGAACAGGTTTAAAATATGACTGTGACATATCAATTATTACCATTCTTCTTTGACACCATCAAATATCCCCGAGGTGCCCTTTCCTCTATCTGCCCTCATGCTGGCCTGATTTTTTTTTCAGTTTGATGCAATGCTAGGCCTACCTAAGAAGAGAGAAGCTCAATTGAGGAATTAGTTCCATCAGATTGGCCTGAGGACATGTTTGTGGGGATATTTTATTGATTGGAATTGTTGTAGAAAGAGCCAGCCCACTGTGGGTGGTGCCACCCCTCGAACAGGAGGTTTTGGGCTGTACAGGAAAGGCAGATGAACAAGCCAGGGGAAGCAAGCCTCTAAGTCACATTCCTCTATGATCTTTACTTTGGTTCCTGCCTAGAGGGTCCTGTCTTGAGCTCCTGTCCTGGCTTCCCTCAGTGATGGATTGTAGCCATAGTCAATGAAACCTTTTGTTCAGTGTTTTATCACAGCAGCAGAAATTAAACTAGAATACTGGATGTCCTCCTGTGTGAATTAAGGAAAATTATAATTTAGATATTCCAGGTATTAAATATGTCTCTCTGCCTTAGAAACCACTGTGGATCTCCCTACTTCAATTTTATTCTTTGGTTTTGGCTTCTGTTTTTAATACAGAAATACATTTTTCCTCAAGGAGTCCCATAGTGTGAATTTTAAAGATTGTTTCTCTATAGAGTGCTTCATCACACTCTCTTCTTCTGGGTCTCTTTTTTGTTTGAAGTTACATGTGGACACTCTGTGAAAGTGAGATGGTTTTGTGCCCTGACTGCTTTACAATGCTGGGTGTGTATCTGTGTCAATTTGTGTACCATTGGATCACTTGATATTCTGTGATGCTGATTCTTCATCACTGGATACTACCTTGACCAATTATGACCAGAATCTGTAATATGTTAATGTCAGAATTGTATAAGTGTTCATTTGTATCTTATATGCAATGTGTCTACAACAAAAATCTACTTCTTATAAACTATTTGCTTATTCTGAGATGCAGTTTGATGGGGAAAATAAGATGGATGCTAAATTAAAAAAATAAGATTCTGTTATCTCATCAGCTTTTCAAGAAGTCTTTTGTTTACTATAAATAGAAAGACATTCATTCCTCTGCATTCATTGTGTTTTATTTATCTCATTTTTAATATTTATCATCTTCACCTGTATGTGTGTATACATATATATATATACATATATATGTATATATATACATATATACATATATGTGTGTGTGTGTGAGTGTGTGTGTGTCTGTGTGTATATATGTATCCATGCAGATTCATTCAGAGACTAGAAGT
The DNA here is from genome assembly GCF_903992535.2 of Arvicola amphibius. Classification (NCBI taxonomy): domain Eukaryota; kingdom Metazoa; phylum Chordata; class Mammalia; order Rodentia; family Cricetidae; genus Arvicola; species Arvicola amphibius. The sequence continues at coordinate 85,441,881 of NC_052051.1, read as the reverse complement.
CAGTGTTGGGTGTCTATTTCTCTTATTTTCTACTGTATTTCTTGAGGTGAAGTCTCTCTCTGAAATTTGAGCTTACTCCTTAGATAGATGGGTTGGCCATCAAGTCCCAGACTTGCCTGTCACTGTCTCTGCTCCTTAGCATTGCCAGTACACACATGACCACCTTGCTGGCTCGTACATGGTTGCTGGGAATTTGAACTTAGGTCTTTAGGTTTGAGCAAAAAAACACCTTACCCACTGACCATGTCCCACAGCCCCTTAGGTGTGCTTTATTGTGGTTTTTATTTTTTTTAGATTTCACATCCAAAATTAAGGTCTTATTTGCTACCAGTTTTATAGAGATTGCCATATTCTTAGAAAATCAGTGGAAACCTAAGTACACTTTTTCTACCTGCTCTTTTGCAGGGAAGTTTCTAAAAGCACCCACATTTGATATCTACATAGTACTGCCTTGTATGGAACATTAAGCCTACAGCTCTTTTGCTGTCTTAAATAGTGTTCCAATAAATAGCTTTGTGCATACATCCTTTTCATAGACATGGCAGCTGTCTCTATGATATCTAGTTCTGCCAGCAACATTGTTGAATTAGAGAAGAAAAAAATGCATATCCAATCTTGCTAAATGTGGTCAAGTCCCCCTCCTAAAATCCCATAGCCTTTGGCAAAGCTACGGGCAATGTGAGCAAAATCTGCTTCCCTGTAGTTTTGCCAAAAGGGTATGTGAATGAGCTTGAATTTTTAAAAACGGAAGGGTACAAAAAGCAATCATAATTCAATGTCATCTTTCATTGCTCCTGAGGCTCTTTCCCCCTTTCTTACATTTCTATACAATTGAAGTAGTTCTTCTTCTTCCCCAGGTGAGCTGGATTTTTTCTATTTCTCTACATATGTGTTTATATATGCAGTCAGGTGCATGTGTTCACGTATGTTCCCATGTACGTGTACAGCTCCCTGTGCACATATGTGCACATGTGGAGAAGGGCTGAAGTTTGAGGCTGGGTGTTCAGGTATCTTTGTCAGTTGGGTTTGCTCTCCATAGTTACTGAGTCCAGGAAAATTGGTGAATGTAGAGCTTACCAATTCTGCTGGTCCAGTCAGTTTTTCCCAGCATCCTTGCATCCCCATTCCATAGAGACTTCAGGCCAACTGGAATGTTAGTCCAGCTTTAGCTGAGTTCTGAGGATGGGAACCCCAGGTGTTAAATTTTGGGATAAGCATTTCATCCCCTGAGTCATCCCCCTAGCCAGATGGTCCTATTTTGTGAACATTTTTCTACCAGGTGGGCATATTTTTTTTTCTTTATCAAGAGTTTCCTATAAGGATTGCTAACATTTCATTTTACACAGGTTCTCCTGAGGTCAATTTGATTTTTGCTCCCATATGAGTAATTTCTTTAAAAAAATTTAAATGATAGTAATCGCTTTCTATTAACTTTTCAAGGCCGATAGTCTTATTCTAAGATCTGGTGCACATTTTAATGTCCAAGTTTAACTATCTTTTGTTTTTGAAAATGTTATTAATTGTTCTCAATTGACTTTCCAGGTTTAAAATTTATTCACGCACTGTATTTTCTTTCCTAGATCTGTCACTTGTATCATTTTGTCTAGTTTTGTTTCTTGAAAGTTTTGATTCAAAAGTCCTCCTTTCCTATGAGTTCTGTTTAAGGTATAATATTTGGCATTATTCATTTGTTTTCATAGTCCTCTTGTAATCTTGATTTCTGAAATAATTTTTTTCTTAAAGAGGTCTTGTTTAGACTAGGCCACCCTCAAATCATTATTAAATCAAGGCTATTTCAAAATCCAAATCTCCTGCTTCCACCTGCCAAGTGCTGGGGTTACGACCATGCACCCTACAACTGCTTCTTCTTTCTTTAGTTTTGTATAAGGCATTTTCTTATCTAAATATAATCTTAATTTCATATTTCACATTTGCGGTTTGTTTACTATATTCTTTTGGAGAGTGGCAATGTTATGTGGTCATACACAATGATTCATGTGGTTATGAAACCCTGTAAATTCAGAACTGTGGTGAGCATGCAACCTAAACCTATACAGAGGCTACATCAGGAACACCATCTGGTTCTTAATTCATATTCATTGTTTTCCTATCTCCTTCCTTTTTCCTTTCTTCCTTCTTGCCTTCTTTTGGTCCTTCATTTCTCATTTCTGTTAAGCCTTTTTCAAATCCAGTTAAACACTGAATCCTCTGGAATGCTACTTTTCATCCTCTCAGAGGGTATTATCTCCAACCCAAGGATATTATTTTCTCTATTATGGTCACACTTAGCTTTGAAAAGTTTCTTTAAGGCACAAACATATTTTATTCACTTTTATTTGTTTATACTATCCAGCACAGATATTTGAGAGGGAACAATGCAGTAAGAACATGAAAGAAGTAAAGCTAAAGGAACAACATTGCTTTCCTCTAAATTTTAAATGGAAAGAAATAGGAAAATATGGCCTTGGAGAGGGATCGGTCAGCAAAGTGCTTGTTTTCCAAGCACTGAGGGCATGTGTTCAATTCATAAAAATCATATTAAAAACAAACAAACAAAAAAGTCAATAGGCATTTGTAATCCTAGCACTCCCGAGGGAGAAGCAAGAAAAGAAGCCCCCTGGTGCTCACTGGCACCTTCCAGGACACTAACAAAATGGGTCCAGGATGTAGCAAGATGGCTGAAAAAGGGACTAGATGCCAAGACAGATGACCTGTGTTTGATCCCCAGAGCCACATGATGAAAGGAGAGAGCTAACTTCCTGAAAGTTGTTCTCTGACATTTACACATATGCTGTGCCTTGTGGACAGTGGCACACATACTGAGAGCCCTTTGCAGTGCACACACCCATCCTGCCCTGACATGTATGAACAGAAATAAGTAAATGTAAAGGCCAATTTTAAAATGAAACAAGAAACCAAACAAGATGGAAAGAATATAATGAATGGCCAACAAGATTACTTGCCACACACATGGCTCATTCACACACACAAATGTCAGATTATTTTTAAAGGCTATAATTTGGTAGGTCCCATAGGAAAGTTTTAATATGTGCCAATTTTTATATATTTTTAACAAAAAACTATACTGAGTCTGCTAATTTTATACACCTTTAAAATCTTGTTATCATATATAGATATCTGCTTACACATGGACAATTTATAAATATTTTATAATCATCTGAATTAAGCACATCACTATCACTCATATGCAGATGAACCCGCCCAGGCCCATAGCTGTTCAGTCCCAAAGAAACACATAGAGTCTTATATTAATTATAAACCATTTGGCCTATTAGCTCAGGCTTATTATTAACTAAGACTTACAACTTAAATTTAACTGTTTAAATTTAAATGACTATTTGCTACTCAGTACTGTTTTGCTAGCCCCAGATTACCCAGTGAATAAATGGTGATTTGATGTATAAACTAAGAATATTGGCCTTTAAAAGTAAACCCTGGTTGAATTGTGAAACGAATGGTTAGGCTGTTGAAGAGACATTCAATCCAAGGTCCATACAATCGATTGCCGAGTGAAATGAGCAAGTATGACTTGCTAGTAACTGAGATGATAGTAAGAGAATTGCATTAGGTTGGAAAGGGAAAGGATGGTTTGAGCATGATGAAGATACTGAAATGGATGATTTTCCTTGAGCGGGTAGCTTCCAAATCAAATACAAAAGAAGATGATTCGATGATGTGGCAGATTTCTAATGAGAGTCTAGGTACGTGGTAGAGCAGGCAAAAAGGTAAACACCTGTGTTGGCAGGTTTCCTGTCAATTGGACAGGAGCTAGAGGATTTGTCAATTGCGAAAATGCCTCCATACGATCAGGCTGCAGGCAGGCCTGTAGGGCATTTTCTTTATTAAGTATTGATGGAGGAAGGCCCAGCCCATTGTGGGTGGTGCCACCCACGGACTGGTGGTTCTGGGATCTTGAAGAAAGCAGGCTGAGTGCACTATGAGGAAAATTCAGTAAGCAGTACCCCACCGTGTTCATTGCATTAGTACCAGTCTCCAGGTTCCTGCCCAGTTTGAGTTCTTGTCCAGACATCCTTGGAGAATGAAGAGTGATGCAGAAGTGTAAGTCAAACCAACCTTTTCCTCTCCAGGTTCCTTTAGTCATGGTGTTTCCTTGCTGCAATAGCAGCCCTCATTTAGACAGAAATTTGTACCTTGTGGGGTATTGGTGTGACAGACCTGATGGTGAGTTTGGGTGAGGATTGTGGAAGGGCTTTGCAACTTTGGACTGGAAGAGATACTGAATGTTAAGAGCTCTGTGGAAGCTGGGCCGTGGTGGTGCAGGCCTTTAATCCCAGCACTCTGGAGGCAGAGTCAGGTGAGTTTGAGGCAAGTCTGGTCTACAGCGCTCCTTCCAGGATAGGCTCCAAAGCTACAGAGAAACCAGGTCTTGAAAAACAAAAGAAAAAACAGCTCTGTGGGATGCTCTGTAGAAGCTTAATGCTTGGAAGATAAAAAAAAAAAAAAAAAAAAAAAAAAAAAAAAAAAAAAAAAAAAAAAAAAAAAAAAAAAAAAAAAAAAAAAAAAACTTGATGTCAGTGCAGACAATGGAGGCTTGACCTGTGAAGTTTGAGAAGGAAGCAAACACTCAATCAGGCCTTTTGTGTAAACAATCTGTAGTGTTTGCTGGTCAGCTGGGGCTGAAGAATCAGCTGTGATTCACGGGAGACCAGAACCACTGAAGTAAAACCTTTGCTTTCCTGGGACAATGGATGCTGGTCAGTGGTAACCGAGGATGAGCTGTGAATAATAAGAGACTAGAATCATTGAGGTGACTCTTCTGGGAATTGCACGTTCCCACTCAGCACACAGAAACTATGTCTCGAGGCTGCCAGGGTTGTTCCACATACTGGCAGTTGAACTTGGCAGAGGAAGAGTCACCCAGGTGGCGCTGGTTTAAAGGCATGAAGAGGTCACCTAGAGCAGCTGAGGCTTGGCACTGTGGGAAAGGACTGGAGTTCTCAAGGAGAGCCTAGGAGAGGCTGTTGGTGAGAGTGAAGCCCAGGTGTAGCAAGAAACCCCAGCATTGTAGAAATGCCAGTACTCTGGGCTGACCACCAAGAATAGCGGCAGGGGTTGGAGTGGAGCCTTCCAGAGCCTAAAGGACAAGCTGTGTGTGCTGCAGAGGGTGACCAGAGAAGTGATCCTCATCCCATGGAGGAGCCCAGAAAAGAGTGAGTGAATACCAGATGTAGGATACTGGGTTATTTACATGGTTGGAGCTTGGTTTTTTTTGATTTGATTGTGATTGTGCCCTGGTGTTGCTCTCTTGTAAGTAAGAAAACATTTGGTTTTGATTATCGATTTTATAGGAGCCCACAGTTTAAAATTAAAACTTAAAACTTTAAAACTTTCAAAACAAGAAAAAGATTTTGAAGTTTTTTTGAGACTTTCTATTTTGAAAGAGTTGGATACTTTTAGAAAGACAAGTATTGATGTGTTTGAATTTGAAAGGCTGTGGGACTTTATAAATTAGTAAAATGATTTTATAATTTGATGTCTTTATCAATGTGTGAACCTGAGGTGGAACAAGAAAAAAATATTGTGGCTTAAGAATGATATGTGGGTGTGTCAAGTTGATGAGAGTTCAGTTGTACTGGCTAGGTTTATATCATCTTGTCACAATCTAGAGTCATCAGAGAGGAGAGAACATTAATTGAGAAAATTCCTCCACAAGACTCACTGCCTGCAAATTTATAGGGCATTTTCTTAATTAGTGATTTATGGGGGTGATGCCACCCCTTGGCTGGTGTTGTTGGGTTCTATAAGAAAGTAAGGTCAAGCCGGGCGGTGGTGGCGCACGCCTTTAATCCCAGCACTCGGGAGGCAGAGGCAGGCGGATCTCTGTGAGTTCGAGGCCAGCCTGGTCTACAAGAGCTAGTTCCAGGACAGGCTCTAAAAAAACTACAGAGAAACCCTGTCTCGAAAAACCAAAAAAAAAAAAAAAAAAAAAAAAAAAAAGAAAGTAAGGTCAGCAAGTCATGGGGAGCAAGCCAGTAAGCAGGACCCCTTGTTTGAGTTCCTCTCCTGACTTCCTCCAGAGATGGACCACAATGTGAAAGTGTATGGTGAACAGCAACTTGGAAGTATAAGACAAACCCTATCTTCCTCAGGTTGCTCTGGTCATGGTGTTTCATCATGGCAATAATAACCCTAAGACACCATCCTAAGAAGATAAACTAATGGGAAAGTCTTGAATAATTGTAAGCAAATTGATCCATTACTCAGGTCTAATGTGAAGCATCTCATTTATTGACACTGTGCAAAAATGTCCATGCAGGACACAAGACTAGAATGGTAATATCTATGCATACCCTATTGCTTGTTTGTACCTTTTATTCTTTGTGTTTGATTTTTTGTTTGGTTGACTTTGTTTCATTTTTTTTCAACACAGGCTTTCTCTGTGCTGCTCTGGTTGACCTGGAACTCACTCTAGAGACCAGTCTAGCCTCAAACTCAAAGAGATCTGCCTGCCTCTGCCTCCTTCTGATTGTTGGGATTAAAGGTGTGTGCCTCCACCACTTGGCTTTTATTCTTAAAATAGACAAATTATGAGTAATTTATTGTAGTAAATTTCACACACCTCAGGTGTTGATGTATCTTGTATTATTTTGGGTGGCTATAGCAGCGTATAGACTAGTTGTTCAGGCATTCTGAGGCTTTGGGCAATTATAATTGAAAAGGACCCACAAGCATCCTTAGTGATGCCACAAGAACGAAGTCTAGATGTAGATTGGATAGCATCCTATCTTTACCAGATACAAGTTCTAGTTTAATTCTGGCATGGCAGCAGTGCTCTCAGTACCTTTGTGTGTGTTTCCTCTTCTTGGGAACAAAACAAAGTGGACCCTCATCTTCAGAGGTTATTATCATGGTGGACACAACAGATAACTTGTCTAGACTCACAGGGTGGGAACAAAGATTGGAAAGAATAGAGTAATGCCACCTTTCTGGGCAATGGGATGAATGTGTATGTTTGTGCTGTTTGAGAATAATAATTAGAGTCTGTGACTAACAGCAGAAGATCTACTAAATTTTCCAATGGCATAATCAAGCAGAAAATTATCAAGAAACACCCTGGTCTGAGAACACTGATAAAGGAATTTAACTAGGTTGTAGGATGCATGATCAAACAATATTATTTCTATATTATAACAAGTAATGTAAATATCACTTAAGCGTGTTGTACAGGAGATAATGGCCACAAGACCTGGGATGATCTACTCTTTAAATTTGTGCCCAAATATGAACATGCACAGAGATACATGTATTTAAAACCAGAAAACGGATGCTATATGTTTTATTAGCTGATATTTTGACCAAATTATATAACAAATCTATACCCTATGATTCATGTTAGCAGTGGATTTTATATTACTAAGATACTACTTAATTCCCTGTATTGACTCATGGTAAACCATGTTTGGGTGTCCATATATAAATTACAAAACTGCAGACTAACCAATCCTGATGGAAAAAAATGGTTTCCAAATTTGGAGGTAAATTTGTATTTCCTGTGTTTCAGGAGTACAAATTGATTACTTTTGAATACAGGCAAGAATTCACAAACTCTCAAGTACCTAAATGACATTAACAGAGATGCTTGGAGGCTGATGTATGCTGTTATTATCTCCTCACTTCTGCTTTCTCTAGCAAGCTGTAATAAAAACCTTCTCAAGCTGGCCATCATCTGTCACTGAATGACAAATACAGTTTTCTGTTGTGTTATTCCAAACAGAAATGGCTCCCACAGTTGGTGGTAGTAATTCACATTAGCCTGTAATTCATGTTTCTATGATGCTTCCCTATGTGTTAATAGAAATGAAATAACAAACATACACAGGGATACTTCACCCTGGTAAGACAGAATAGATTAAGGGCAAACAATTTATGTTATGATTAGGACAAAAGCTTACACCCAAACTTTCTAGACTTCAAAGTTGTCGTGGATTACTAACTTGGAAAATAATATCACTTGTTATATTATTTAGGAATTACACAAAATTAAACTTGCTGTAGTAGTGTATAGATTCTGTAGGTAAGATAGAATTTAAATTCAAGCCTCCTTGTTGTAACACTGTTTTCCTTTTTGGGGATTTTTTATTATCTGAAAATTTTATGCATTTACATAACATATATTGATCTTTTCCAATCTCTACTACTCACTTCAAATATTCCTAGTACCCCAACTCATCTTTCTTCCTATTTTATATATTTTTGTTATTAATAAATCTGCTGAATCAAATTAGAACTCCCCACATGCACAGAGGTATGTGCCTTGGTATATTTCTGTTTTTTGGTTTAATTTGTATTTTAAAATTTTTATAATATTGACAATATTCTGTTCCCTTATATAAATCCTCCAAGCATACCTCCCACTTCCCTATCACTCTACTCCAAGTACTCTCTCTCTCTCTCTGTCTCTCTCTTTACTTCTCTCCCTCATGTACACACACACACACACACACACACACATACACACACACGCACACACACTACGGAGTCAGTTCTATATTAGACAGCCACTCAGGAGCATGGTGCCTGCCTGGCATATGGTTGATGTACCCAGTGACATTCCTTTGAGGAAAATTGATTTTACCTTTCCAGCAGGCATTAATTAGAAATAGATTCTTGGTGAGGGGTAGAATTTGTGTCAGTTTCCCATTGTCAGTACTGGAATTTTGTCTGGTTTGAACCTCTGCAGGTCTTGCACATGCTATCAGAGTCTCTATGCTTTCACATGTTTGTCAGCCTTGTGCCTGGAAAGTGCTTTCTTCTGAGTTTCCACTACCTCTGGCTCTAGCAATCTTTTAGCCTCCTACTTCAAGTAGATCCCTGAGCCTTGAGTGGTGGGGTTTCATCAAGACATTGACCTTAGTGTTCAGTACTTCCAAGTAGCTCACTCTAGGCACATAGTCCAACTGTGGATGTCTTCTTTAATTACCATATAAAGAAAGAAGAAATTTCTCTAATGAGGGTTGAATAATGCTCTTTTATATGGGTATAGCTATATGTCATTAGAAGTCATTGTATTGCTATTTTCCTTTAGCAGAATAATAGGGTTTCCCCTAGGCCTGTGATCTATATAGTCTCAATTTCTTGGTAAATAACAATTAATAACAGTGTCATGAATGAGTGGGGGCATTAAATCCTATCAGATGAGGTGGGTTGGTCACATATCATTTGTGTCACCATTATACCAGTTTATCCTATAGGCAGTTGTAGGTCACTGAGTTTGTAGCTGAGTGAAATTGATGATACCTTCTCATTTAGTAACCTAGAAAGTATTTTCTTGAACCCTGAACACTAGGCAGTGAGTGTGGAGCTTCTAGTTGGGAATCAGCTCAATTTGTCCACATTCTATGACATAAATAATAGTGTCTTTAGCAACAGAACATTATCAAAATGGCAAAAAAACCCCACATGATCACCTTATCAGATACATAAAAGGTCCTTGACAACATCCAAAATCTATTCATGATAATTTATAGAGAAATTAGGAATAAAAGGGCACAACTCAACATGGTAAAAGTAATCAATAACAAGTCCACAGCCAACATTATTCTAAACAGAAATTCAAAACATTTCTATTAAAAACAGGAGCAAGACAGGGTTGCCCACTCTCTTAATGCCTATTCACTATAGTACTTGAATCTTAGCTAGAGCAATTAAACAATTGAAAGAGATATTAAATAGAAAAGAAGGAAGTAAAAGTTTCCTTATTTGTAGATGATATAATTTTATACATAAACACCCAAAAGGCTTTACCAGAAAAGGTGTCCAACTAATAATTACCTTCAGCAAAGTAGCAGAATACAAAAATCAGGAGCCTTCATACATACTTTTCTTAAACCATTTTAAATAGCCTAGTTTATAAACATTTGAGACACATAAGAGGTCAAATATTGTACTGAATCAAAATGAATAACTGAGAGTCACCATGTCTATCTATATATAGGGACATAAAGAGTTTCATTGAAACTTGCTAAACTAACTGATAAGTCACATATCTGAGTTATATCTGTGATCAATGATTGAAAAGATCTATACCTTTTGGAATCATGACAGATTATATATATATATATATATATATATATATATATATAATATGTGTGATACATTTATGTTTTATATATATATATATATGTTTATAAACATCTAAACTGTTAAATTCATTATATTACCATAAGAATTGAACTTCATGCCGGGCGGTGGTGGCGCACGCCTTTAATCCCAGCACTCAGGAGGCAGAGGCAGGCGGATCTCTATGAGTTCGAGGCCAGCCTGGTCTACAAGAGCTAGTTCCAGGACAGGCTCTAAAACTACAGTGAAACCCTGTCTCGAAAAACCAAAAAAAAAAAAAAAGAATTGAACTTCATGAAACTAGAGTTAAGAATTCCATTGACAGAGAGTCAAGGATCTAGACCTAGCTCTACATTTACTTTTTCAAATTCCTTTTATTGTATCTAGGGTGTCTCATGCACCTGTGATTATGAAAAGAGATTTGTTGAAAAGCAGCTGCATTACTAAAGCAAAGAAAAATACTACTTTAAGCATCCTGAAAACAGTAGCATGAGACTCTGAATATCTGCTCTGCTCACTTGTTAGCATTAGCTGCTTCATCATAAATGTATTGCTAAAGATTATGAATTATGAATTTCTCTACAGTTTTCTTCTGTAGAAAAAACCCTCAATGTATGCACTAAAAGGGTATTGTAAATCACCAACTGCAGCAACTGACTGTTTACTTTCTAATCAATAGTGCTTAACTACCCAGCCTCATTTTTCTTGTACTACCAACTCAAGAATCGTTATTATTTTTAATCTTTTTTTTGGTTTTTCAAGACAGGGTTTCTCTGTGGCTTTGGAGCCTGTCCTGGAACTAGCTCTTGTAGACCAGGCTAGTCTCAAACTCACAGAGATCTGCCTGCCTCTACCTCCCGAGTGCTGGGATGTAAGGCGTGCACCACCATCACCCAGCTCTTTTTAATTCTTCATCCATTGCAAGAAAGATTTATGTTTTCTCACCATTCACCTTGATAATGACAATTCTTCCCCAAGGGAAAATATTTTAGTGCTGATATCATGCTTTATATGACACTATAATGATAGAATGTCTGTCTAGAAATTGCCAATGTGAGCCACATCATAATTTCATTTACAATAGAGCAGTGTAGATCATGGGACAGAACAGGGTTCCTCCACTGGTTTCCACTTTAAGCTCCTGCCTTGAGTTCTTGCATTGAGGCTCTTTTGATGATTGACTGCAAGCTGCAAGGTGAAATGTACCTTTTCTTCCCAAAGTTGCTTTTGGTCAATGTGTGATTATAGCCACAGAAAGAAAACTAGATCAAAGTCCCTGAACTGCCAAGATCTGGATGCTGTTCAAACATAGCCTGCAGTCCTACAAAGCCAAATGTCACCCAAAGAAACCAGCCATCATTTCTATCTTGAGTTCTATAAGGCTTCCTTTTATTTGTTACATTTCCTGTTACAGCAGCAGAAAACCTGCCAGAGTAACCTAAGGACAAAGGCTGAGCAGGTAGACTCCACCGTGGAAGGAAATCATCACTGCAGGAGTGGGAGGCCCTTGGCCACTTGATTCTCAGCCACAGGAAGGAAACAAATCCCGAGATGAATGCTGGTATTTGGCATCCATCTCTTTATAATAAATCTCTTACCCCATTGATGTTCTCACATTCAGCATAGGATTCTTTCTTCAGATAACCTTTCTGTATCTCTGTTGTATGTTATACTCTTTTGGCTTTTGGGGGGAGACACCACCCAGTTCTCAAATAAATCACACATAGAGACTTATTCTTATTTATTAATTCCCAGTCTTACTTTGACCTGATGCTAGCCAGCTGAAGTTACCCTTCCCCCGACAACCTTTTGCCTCTGGGCCTTTTCCTTTTTTACTTATGTATGTCTTACTTTCCCTTCTTACTCTGTGACTGGATGGGTTGCTGGGTGGCTGGCCCCTAGTGTTCTCCTCTCCTTGTTCTATTGGTCTTCCTCTTCCTTGTTTCTCCTACTTATACTCCCTGACTGCCAGCCTCATATAGCTTTGCTTCTGCCTCACTATTGTCTGTTCAGCTCTCTTTTAGACTATCAGGTGTTTTAGACAGGAAAAGAATTATTCCTTTTAAATAATTTTCCCCAACCGCCCTCCCTCTCTCTATCTCTATGTGTGTTTATATGACAGTTAGCTTCTGCTGACAACTTGACACAAACCTAGAGGTAATTGGGATGAGAAAATCTCATATGAAAAAGTGATTCCATCCTATTAGCGTATGAACATGTGTGTAAGACATTTTCTTGAATTTCAGTTGAGGTAGGAGGTCCCAACCCACTGTGGGTGATGTCATCCCTAGGCTTCAGTGCTGCATATATAAGGTTACTGAGAAAACCAATAAGTAGTGTCCATCATAGTTTCTCCTTCAAGCCTCTGCTTTGAGTTTCAGCCTTGGTTTTCATAGGTGATGGACAACAGTCTGTAAGTCAACTAAACACTTTCTTTCATGAGTTGTATTTTTTCAGCATTCCATTCCAGCAGCAGAAAAATAAATTAGAAATAGACAGATAGATATAAAACCAGATAGATCAATAAATATAATTTATCATTAAATAGGCAAAATAGTCAGTAGCACTTACCAATTTGGTTTCAAGGTTTTGTGTTGGAGGAGAGTTTTGACCCGCTACTAACTAACTGTACTCAAAGTCATTTTATCACTGTCTTTCCTCAGATAATGAAAGGAGGTGCCCAAGGTACCACTGTGAGAGTCAGGAAAAATCTGTTTCTCCATGCGGCCAGAATACTTAGAAAATGTCACACAAGACTTAACCAGTGGTATGTGCTTTAGCTTCTTATTGCTGTAAGCAAATTACCATAAATATGGACTTGAATTTCACTTAGCTCTATTGTCATAAGAATTTATAAATTAGAAATCTGACATGAGCTTGTGTCAATATGCAGCAAAGACAGCACTCCCTTGGTAGATTTGGCATACAATCCATCTCTGGCTTTTCCAGGTTTTGGAGGCCTCCTTTTCCATTGCAGCTTTCAAGGGAATAATGCCCAATCAAGTGTCTCTCTGGGATGATTGATTCTGATTCCAAGTCTCCCTTATAAGTACTGGCCTTTTTGACATAAAGCAAAGAAAATCAGCCTGAAATTCACAATTCCAGAGAACCTAGACAACAATGAGGGACATACATGGATCTAATCTACATGAAAAGTAGAAAAAGTCAAAATCTCTTAAGTAAATTGGGAATATGAGAACCATGGGAGAGAGGGTTAGAGGGGACAGAAAAGAAGGGAGGGGAGCAAAGAAAAATGCATAGCTCAATAAATTCAATTTAAAAAGGAAAAAAAAAAAACCTCGTCATTCCACTGGGTCCACACACCATCAATGATGATGCGTCCATCTCAAGGCTATGAGATAAGAAACCTTCACTGCATCTGGAACAGTCTTACTTTGCTATGCAAATGCACTTGGTCCCAGGTCTGGGAGATGGAGGAACACATATCAAGAAGGAGAGTTATTTTGTGAAATGCAGGAATAGCTCCCCAGGAGGAGCATTATTGTACCTGCTGCAGTATTACCAGGCCAAATACTTCCTGCAACTCGTGTTTATAAATTGCTGATCCTATGCCATGAACTGTCCTGTGTGCAAAGGCTTCTGTGGTGAAGAATGGGAGCACAAAGTGAGGGAGACTCAGATTCCTATGGGGAAGATTTTTAGTCTGATATAAAATCAGTCTGTCTGCCATATACTGGCTGGGGTATTATAAGATAAAATAGAGAGTAGATTAGCTAGAGAGAATGTTTCCTCCTGGTTTGTGTTATTGAGCAGTTTAGGTGCTAACAACCATTCACATTATATTACATTAGTTAGTTGCCGTCCATTTTAAAACAATTCCAGGGGCCTCCCTGCTGCTCCAGTGTCAGAAACTGGACTGCATTCCTCCTCAGTCAAGAATATCCTCAGAAGAGGTGCAAAGTCTATTTTTCAATAGCTAGGAGCTAAAGATACATTTCTGTGTGAGAATGGGAACTACAAAGTGAAGTACTCAGAATGCACTCAGAGAACCTTCTCAGTGGGTAAGGCAGAGAATACCGTTACAGCAGCACCAATATGGCCACGGGCACTTAGTGGGTTCCAGCTGCCCCGGCTGCCAGTGGACAAACTCACAAAGCCAGAGCTGCTGTTCAGGTTTCATCTGAAGAGGTAATAGAGTCCCTTCTGAACCCCGATGGTCCAGTCTTGTGAATACAAAATATTTATGTAACATAATCAGTGGGTAGTAGGCCAGTGCAGCAGAAACAAAACGAAATAGATTCCTTTAGACTCCACAAGATGGCTAGCTGATACAGCTGGGTATACCACTGAATACCCAGTGAAGATACTGCAAGCATAACCATGCTTTGGAATTTAGAATATTTTTAATAGCAATCATTTGTACCATATGTTCTTCATAGATTAATTTTGTCATTTTTATCTTCTTTTATTTTTCAATGAATCTCAATCACACACTGTCAAAAACTCAGGGATTTTTTTTCCTTAGATCCTAGGCAGTTTTATGTAAGAAGGGTCAAATAAATATGTGCTGTGTAAGGAACATCTTAACAACCAGAATTACAAGCTCAAAAGACTTCCAGGGTTTTCTCCAAGTAACAGAGACTCTGTCATTACTTTTCTGCCCTTACATTATGTATAAAGAAATGTGTAGACTGTGTATAGCACCAGAGTCAAATCAACCTTTCATTCTTGATTGCTTTGCTTTAAAATGATAAAAAAAAAAAATAGGTGAGCGGAATTGCTCAAGGTAAAGGCATTTGTTGAGAAAATCTGGTGAACTAATTTCAACCTGGACCCATGGATAGTGTGATGGGCTAGGAGACTGCACAGCAATGCCCTCTGACCTTCACATATGTGGAATGGAGTGCATGCATGTGTGTGCATGTGCGCGCACACACACACTCACACACACACACACACACACACACACGCACAGTGCTAATAAATAATATAGAAATACTACAAACCCGGTGCCCTGACATTCCATCTGAACTGGTGAGTGAATGCGGACCCTGGGGCAACCTGCCCTGGAAGAGAGCACAGACCCCCTACCCCCACTTCCCTCTCCAGGCTTGTGTCCCTTTCTCCCGTCCCTGTGTCTCCCAAGTTTTCCCTAGTGTTCTCAGGTGTCCTGCTCCTGTTCTAAGGCCATCCACCCAAAGGGGTCAGACTCTGGCCTCCAGGCAGGTCTGAGGATTCCTGCGGAGGGGTGCGGGCTCCTGCAGATTGTGCTGCCAGGTTCGCTGTGTGATATTCCATCCCGCCCTGCCCCCACCTTGGCCCTTTTGTCTGGGCTGCGACCCTGGGCTGCCTGGAATCCCTGATCCTGTGCACTGACATTCCATCTGAACTGGTGAGTGAATGCGGACCCTGGGGCAACCTGCCCTGGAAGAGAGCACAGACCCCCTCCCCCCCAGCTCCCTCTGCAGGCTTGTCTCTGTTTCTCCCGTCCCTGTCTCTCCCAAGCTTTCCCTAGTGTTCTCAGGTGTCCTGCTCCTGTTCTAAGGCCATCCACCCAAAGGGGTCAGACTCTGGCCTCCAGGCAGGTCTGAGGATTCCTGCGGAGGGGCGCGGGCTCCTTCAGATTGTGCTGCCAGGTTCGCTGTGTGGTATTCCATCCCGCCCTGCCCCCACCTTGGCCCTTTTGTCTGGGCTGCTACCCTGGGCTGCCTGGAATCCCTGATCATGTGCCCTGACATTCCATCTGAACTGGTGAGTGAAAGTGGACCCTGGGGCAACCTGCCCTGGAAGAGAGCACAGACCCCCTACCCCCACTTCCCTCTGCAGGCTTGTGTCGGTTTCTCCCTTCCCTGTGTGTCTTCCAAGCTTTCCCTAGTGTTCTCAGGTGTCCTGCTCCTGTTCTAAGGCCATCCACCCAGAGGAGTCAGACTCTGGCCTCCAGGCAGGTCTGAGGATTCCTGCAAGGGAGTGTGGGCTTCTTCAGATTGTGACACAAGGAATAGGTCCTCCTCTGGCACTGGGGAGATCCAACCAGTTTCAGTCACAGCAAAGATTGGTCTAGGACACCAAACGCCTCCGGGCTCCTTTTGAAGGAAGAGATGGGCAGGCGCCAATGCAGGAGCTCCTCCAACAACATGAAAGGCAACATGACATCACCACAAGCCAGACATCCCGAAACAACAAGAATTGAACACCCTACCCCAGAAGATATGGAAGAAACTGACCTTAAACAGTACTTTATGAAAATAATAGAGGACCTTAAACAGGAGGTAAAAAACTGCCATAAAGAAATGGAGATGACAAACAAAAAGGTAGACGAAATAAATAAATCTCTCAAAGATACCCAAGAAAAACAAGAAAAACAAGAAAAAGCAATCAAACAGGTAAGGGAAACAGTACAAGACCTGATAAATGAAATGGAGGTATTGAAGAAAACACAATCTGAGTGATGACTGGAAATGGAAACTCTGAGTAAATGAACAGAAACTTCAGAGACAAGTATTTCCAACCGAATACAAGAGATGGAAGAAAGAATCTCAGACTCTGAAGATACTATAGAGGAAATAAACTCACAGATTAAAGAACTAAACAAATCTAACAAATTCTTAACACAAAACATTCAGGAAATCTGGGACACCATGAAAATACCAAACCTAAGAATAATTGGGGTAGAAGAAGGAGAAGAATTACAACTCAAAGGCCCAGAAAACATATTCAACAAAATTATAGAAGAAAACTTCCCCAACCTAAAGAAGGATGTTCCTATGAAGGTACAAGAAGCCTACAGAACACCAAATAGACTGGATCAAAAGAAAGCATCCCCACACCATATAATAATCAAAACACAAAACATACAGAATAAAGAACAGATATTAAGAGCTGCAAAGGAAAAGGCCAAGTAACATATAAAGGGAAACCTATCAGAATTACACCTGACTTCTCAATGGAAACCATGAAAGCCAGAAGGCCTTGGATAGATGTGCTACAGACACTAAGGGAACATGGATGCAAGCCTAGACTAATATACCCAGCAAAGCTTGCATTCACCATTGATGGAGAAAACAAGATATTCTAGGACAAAAACAGATTTAAACAATACGCAGCCACAAATCCAGCCTTGCAGAAAGTAATAGAAGTAAAATCACAAACCAAGGAGTCCAACAATGCCCACAATAACTCAGGCATCTAGCGACCCTTCACCAGCACAACTAGAAGAAGGGAAACACACAAACTCTACTACTAAAAATGACTGAAGTTAACAACCACTGGTCATTAATATCACTTAATATCAATGGACTCAATTCACCTATAAAAAGGCACAGGCTAAGAGACTGGATACGAAAACAGAATCCAACATTTTGCTGTTTACAAGAAACACACCTCAACCACAAAGACAGACACCTACTCAGAGTAAAGGGTTGGGAAAAGGTTTATCAAGCAAATGGCCCTAAGAAACAAGCGGGTGTGGCCATACTAATTTCCAACAAAGTTGACTTCAAACTAAAATCAATCAGAAGAGATGGAAAGGGACACTTTATACTCATAACAGGAAAAATCCATCAGAATGAAGTCTCAATCCTGAATATCTATGCCCCTAATATAAAACCTCCCACTTATGTAAAAGAAAAACTTCTAGAACTCAAGGCAGCCATCAAACCACACACACTAATAGTTGGAGACTTCAACACTCCTCTCTCACCAATGGACAGGTCAATCAGACAGAAACCTAACAGAGAATTGAAAGACTTAATGGAGGTAATGAACCAAATGGACTTAACAGACATCTATAGAACATTCCACCCAAATAGGAAAGAATATACCTTCTTCTCTGCGGCTCATGGAAACTTTTCGAAGATTGACCATATACTTGGTAACAAAGCAAACTTCCACAGTTAGAAAAAAAATATTAGTAACCACCTGTGTCTTATCGGATCACCATGGATTAAAATTAGAATTCAACAACAATGCTACCCCCAGAAAGCCCACAAACTCATGGAAACTGAACAGTCAACTACTGACCCACACCTGGGTTAAGGAAGAAATAAAGAAAGAAATTAAAGTCTTTCTTGAATTTAATGAAAACAAAGACACAACATACTCAAACCTATGGGACACAATGAAAGCAGTGTTAAGAGGAAAGTTCATAGCACTGAGTGCCCACTTAAAGAAAACGGAGAAAGCACTCATTGGTGACTTAACAGCACACCTGAAAGCTCTGGAAAAAAAAAGAAGCAGACTCACCTAGGAGAAGTAGAAGACTGGAAATAATCAAACTGAGGGCAGAAATCAACAAAATAGAAACACAGAAAACAATCCAAAGAATCAATGAAACAAGAAGCTGGTTCTTGGAGAAAATCAACAAGATTGACAAACCCTTAGCCAAACTAATCAAACGGCAGAGGGAGAACACGCAAATTAATAAGATGAGAAATGAAAAGGGGGACATAACCACAGACACAGAGGAAATTCAGAGAATCGTTAGATCTTACTACAAAAGCCTGTATGCCACAAAATTGGAAAATGTAAAAGAAATGGACAGTTTTTTTAGATAAATACCATATACCAAAGTTAAACCAGGACCAGGTAAATGCTCTAAATCGTCCTGTTAGTCGCGAAGAATTAGAAACTGTTATCAGAAACCTCCCTACCAAAAAGAGCCCAGGACCAGATGGTTTCAATGCGGAATTCTACCAGAACTTCCAAGAAGACCTAATACCTATACTCCTTAAGGTATTTCATAATATAGAAACACAAGAGTCACTGCCAAATTCCTTCTATGAAGCTACAGTTACCCAAAAAATACTGGCAAACCGAATCCAAGAACACATTAGAAAAATTATCCATTACGATCAAGTAGGCTTCATCCCAGAGATGCAGGGCTGGTTCAACATACGAAAATCTATCAATGTAATCCATCATATAAATAAACTGAAGGAAAAAAACCATATGGTCATCTCATTAGATGCTGAAAAAGCATTTGACAAAATTCAGCACCCTTTTATGATAAAGGTCTTGGAGAGAGTAGGGATACAAGGGTCATTCCTAAATATAATAAAAGCTATTTACAGCAAGCCGACAGCTAACATCAAATTAAACGGAGAGAAACTCAAGGCTATCCCACTAAATTCAGGAACACGACAAGGCTGTCCACTCTCTCCTTATCTCTTCAATATAGTGCTTGAAGTTCTAGCAATAGCAATAAGACAACATAAGGGAATCAAGGGGATTCAATTTGGAAAGGAAGAAGTTAAACTTTCATTATTTGCAGATGATATGATAGTATACATAAGCGACCCCAAAAACTCAACCAAAGAACTCCTACAGCTGATAAACGCCTTCAGTAACGTGGCAGGTTACAAGATCAACTCCAAAAAATCAGTCGCCCTCCTATACACAAAGGATAAGGAAGCAGAGAGGGAAATCAGAGAAGTATCACCTTTCACAATAGCCACAAATAGCATAAGATATCTGGGAGTATCTCTAACCAAGGAAGTGAAGGATTTATTTGACAAGAACTTTAAGTCTTTGAAGAAAGAAATTGAAGAGGATACCAGAAAATGGAAGGATCTCCCCTGCTCGTGGATTGGGAGGATCAACATAGTAAAAATGGCAATTCTACCAAAAGCAATCTATAGATTCAATGCAATCCCAATCAAGGTCCCATTAAAATTCTTCACAGAGATTGAGAGGACAATAATCAACTTTATATGGAAAAACAAGAAACCCAGGATAGCCAAAAAATCTTATACAATAAAGGTACTTCTGGAGGCATTACCATCCCTGACTTCAAACTCTATTACAAAGCTACAGTATTGAAAACAGCTTGGTATTGGCATAAAAACAGAGAAGTTGACCAATGGAATCGTATAGAAGTCCCGGATCTTAAACCACAAACCTATGAACACCTGATTTTTGATAAAGGAGCCAAAAGTACACAATGGAAGAAAGAGGGCATCTTCAACAAATGGTGCTGGCATAACTGGATGTCAACCTGTAGAAGAATGAAAGTAGATGCATATCTATCACCATGCACAAAACTCAAGTCCAAATGGATTAAAGACCTCAATATTAATTTGAACACATTGAGCTTGATAGAGGAGAAAGTGGGAAGTACTCTACAACAGATGGGCACAGGGAACTGTTTCCTACGCATAACCCCAGCTGCACAGACATTAAGGGCAACATTGAATAAATGGGACCTCCTGAAGTTGAGCAGCTTCTGTAAAGCAAAGGACATTGTCACTAAGACACAAAGGCAGCCTACTGACTGGGAAAAGATCTTCACCAACCCTGCAACTGACAAAGGTCTGATCTCTAAAATATATAAGGAACTCAAGAGACTAGATGGTAAAATGCCAATTAACCCGATTAAAAATTGGGGCGCTGAACTGAACAGAGAATTCTCAACACAAGAAGTTCGAATGGCCAAAAGACACTTAAGGTCATGCTCAACCTCCCTAGCTATCAGGGAAATGCAAATCAAAACAACTTTGAGATATCATCTTACACCTGTCAGATTGGCTAAAATCCAAAACACCAATAATAACCTTTGCTGGAGAGGTTGTGGGGTAAGGGGTACACTCATCCATTGCTGGTGGGAATGCAAACTTGTGCAACCACTTTGGAAAGCAGTGTGGCGGTTTCTCAGGAAATTCGGGATCAACCTACCCCAGGACCCAGCAATTCCACTATTGGGAATCTACCCAAGAGATGCCCAATCATACAACAAAAGCATATGCTCATCTATGTTCATAGCAGCATTATTTGTAATAGCCAGATCCTGGAAACAACCTAGATGCCCTTCAGTGGAAGAATGGATGAAGAAACTGTGGAATATATACATGCTAGAATACTACTCAGCGGTAAAAAACAATGACATCTTGAATTTTGCATGCAAATGGATGGAAATAGAAAACACTATTCTGAGTGAGGTAACCCAGACCCAAAAAGATGAACATGGGATGTACTCACTCATAATCGGTTTCTAGCCATAATTAAAGAACATCGAGCCTATAAATTTGGGATCCTTGAGAAGATAATAAGAAGGTGAACTCCCCAAAAAAGATATAGTAATCCTCCTGGATATTGGAAGTAGACACGATCGCCAGGTAAAATTGGGAACTTGAGGGTTGGGCAAGACTGGGCCAAGGGAAGATGGGGAGAGAAAAGTGTGAAGGGGAGAACGGGGGGAGCTCGGAGGAATGGGTTGCTTGGGATATAGAAAGCCTGGATATGGGAGCAGGGAAGCATATATCTTAATTTAAGGAGCTACCTGAGGGTTGTCAAGAGACTTGACCCTAGAGGGGTTCCCAGGTTTCCAGGGAGACGCCCCCAGTTAGTTCCTTGGGCAGCTGAGGAGAGGGAGCCTGAAAAGGCCAGTTCCTATAGCCATGCTGATGAATTTCTTGCATATCACCATAGAACCTCCACCTGACGATAGATGAAGAAAATGACAGAGCCCCACATTGGAGCACCGGACTGAGCTCCCAAGGTCCTGATGAGGAGCAGAAGGAGAGAGAACATGAGAAAGAAAGTCAGGACCGTGTGGGAACAACCATCTGGCGACAGATGGGGAAGGTGACTGAGCCCCACATTGGAGCACTGGACTGAGCTCCCAAGGTCCTGATGAGGAGCAGAAGGAGCGAGAACATGAGGGAGAAAGTCAGGAACGAGAGGGGTGCGTTCACTCATGGAGACGGTGGGACAGAACTAATGGGAGATCACCAACTCCAGTTGGAATGGGACTGATGGACCATGCGACCAAACCCGTCTCTCTGAATGTGGCCAACAGCGGGGGCTGACTGAGAAGCAAAGGACAATGGCTCTGGGCTCTGATTCTTCTGCATGGACGGGCTCTGTGGGAGCCTTCTCAGCTTGGTCGATCACCTTCCTGGACCTGGGGGGAGTTGGGAGGACCTTGGTCTTAGCATAGATTGGGGAACCCTGATGGCTCCTTGGCCTTGAGAGGGAGGGAGGGGAGGTATGGGTGGAGGGGAGGGGAGGGAAGGGGGAGAAGGAGGGGAGGGAAGGGGGAGGAGGAGGGGAGGGAGGGGGGAGGAGGAGGGAAGGAGATGGAAATTTTTAAATATAAAAAAAATAAACCATGAGAAAAAAAAAAAAAAGAAATTCTACAAACCCATTTTCCAATTGAGAAAATCAGTACCATTTTTCCTTTAATTTAAAATATACCTAGTTAAGTGTGAGATAAACACAAAAACACAAAGTTCAGCCTGTGACAAACTTTCTCCAATGAGGCTCTGCCTCTTAAAGGTGTCAAAATCTCCCCAAATAATGCCATTGACTGGGGATCAAGTGTTCAAACACATGAGTCATTGGGGTGGGGGTAGCATTTCTTTTTCAACCAACAACAGTAAGAAAACATACTTTAATAATAACCAAAATGCTTAATAAAAATAATGCAATTCATTTCTCATCTCTAGAGTAATTTTATATCAGCAAAACTGACTAGTTTTCGTCTTTAGGTAGCATCACCTGTCTCATTTCCCTTCTTTTCAAGTTTTGTCTTTTTACAAGTTCCGTGAAAATAGTCATTAAAGGATTTTTGTTTGGAAATAATCTGTAGTATTTGACAATCTCCTAAGCACCAGGACTCATAACTCACATTATTCAAAACTATAAAAAGGTATTTTATGTGACTGGTTTCTCTTTTCACATGATTTTGTTGTGTATCTTTCTTATGCTAAAATCTTAAGAAAAGTTCATTTGCTTTGCCAACCTTCAGGAGAGACAGTTGTTCTGAGATAAGGGTCATTGCTTTCAGCTGAGTACTGATTGTTGATTCAATTTTCACTGGGTACTGAAAGCTCAATAATCACTGAGCTAGCTTGGGCTAAAATAAATGGGTCAACAGAGCAGAGACAAAGTCATGAATCTGGAAATCCATGGGACTGGTTTAGATGGGGATCTGTTAGGTATGGGATGGATATATTAGAGTACATTGGATATATTAATAAAAATGGAACAGATTTAACTGATTTTTCTGTAATATTCTAAATGTTTACAGTAGCATTAATATCAGTCAATGCAGACATTTTCTTCTGTCACTCTGTCTTGGTACTTTCCTCCTGTTTCCCCTGCTCCCTCCCAACCATGTTGGCCATCTATTTTTACTTGCTTTTTCCTTTCTTGGGGTGTTAAGTTTCTGCCCTCTGTGGAGAACATTTTATAGCTGTCACAAATTTTTAAGGTCTTGCCTGTCTCATCTTGCCACTAAACAACAAATGTTCTGCAGATACATACAGACACTAGCGGAGAAAACTCATTCTTCATACCTCCTTCCAGACAAGGAGCAAAAAGGCAACAATAGACAGAAATAAACAATGTTTCTCTCAGGGGAATTCTGTAAAGAGTAGGAGGGATAGGAAAGGAAATATATTTGGAACATTCAATATACATGAATAAAAGGGAAATATAAGATCCTATTAACACTGAGATAAAACAGGTATCTCCTGTTAAAGTCTATGTGGAGCCCCTCAGAAGGGGGTTATTGTAGAGGCTGAAAGATGCCATAAGAGCAAACAGGGTGGAAAATGAACTGGAGACATTCTTAGAGATGGTACAAACCTGCAGATTTGTGAAGGCACAAAGGTGAAGGTGGTTTTAAAGAATTTGACAAGATTCAGTACAGTTAACAAAGGGTGGGAACCGAATTAGGGTTGAAGTTAGAGTTCCAAGCAGAGGATCTTTCCCAAGGAGTCTTACATTTCAGAATAGAGCTATTCTCCATCTCTACACAAAGGTCACTGGGGGTCATGTGTCATCATAAACTCCTTTA
The DNA here is from genome assembly GCF_903992535.2 of Arvicola amphibius. Taxonomy (NCBI): domain Eukaryota; kingdom Metazoa; phylum Chordata; class Mammalia; order Rodentia; family Cricetidae; genus Arvicola; species Arvicola amphibius. The sequence goes on along the minus strand of NC_052051.1, from coordinate 85,418,024 downwards.
ATATTAATAAATTGTTAATTTATTTTCTGACCATTTGTTTGTCTTCTTTGCAGTACCTCTCCATCCTCACTTCTGAGCTATAATATCATGTAGCTTACATTTGAGACCATTCTGCCCAGTATCTTCTGCACATTGCTTTGTTAGGATGTTGTATGTTTTCTCTTCCATTTTAGGATGTGAATTTCTTCCAGATTAAAGCAGAGTGAACTCCTCTGTAGTGCATATACTTAAAGCTAAAATTAAACATATTGTACTGTTTAAGAAAAATATTAAAAAAGAAAATCATAGCTTTTGGAGCAACTCAATTTCACGAGCTAGAGTTCAGAGACAGGGAAAAGAGGCAATTTAGCTGAAGTTGCTGTGGCAGTGATTTATCCTATTTGTTGTCTTTGCCAAAGATGCAGAGATCACAGTAAATATATTAGATAAATAAACCTTTTTGTAGACTTGTGAGAATCTATTTCTCATTTCTATAGCTTTACCTGGAATTTTCCAAACAGGCTGAATTAAGGTGGGCATCTACCCTGTGCCCTATGAAATGGAAGACTTATTTCCCCCAACCGCAAAAAATACATGAGTTAACCATTTGCAGTACTCAAGTATTTCTAGCTTGTTTTTTTCCATTCCACTTCTGAATGGAAAAGAATAGGAAGAATGATTGACAAGTTAGAAGCATCACAGAAAAGCACAGAGGAGCACAGGCATTAAGGTCAGGTGTCTGTATCTGAACGTGTACTTTGGTCTTTTCCTTCCTTTGGGCATGAACATTAGCCTTTGCTGGTTCTTGAGTCCTCTATTTCAACAAGAACTCTTTTCATTGATTTTTCTCCTGCACTCTACCTAATATGTACCTTGGGTGCTATCACTTGTTTTTAAAGACCTTGTTATTAGGGAATATTATTATAGGTGTGTTACTTTTGTTTATGCTGCATTTGATTAACTGTGAAGCTGTGACTCTTTGCCTGTCTAAAATGCCTGATGGTCCAAATAAAGGAATGAACAGCCCATAGCGAGGCAGGGGCAATAATAGGCAGGACTGGCAAGCAGAGAGTGTAAATTGAAGAAGAAACCTGTGGAGAAAAAGAAAGAAGAGCAAGAGAACAAGGAGGGGAAGACACCACGGGCTATCCACCAAGTCAGTAATGGAGTAAGAAGAAAAGAAAGGTATGCAGAAATAGAGAAAGATAAAAGCCGAGGCAAAAGGTAGTTGGGATAATTTAAGAAAAGCTGGCAAGATTTTTTTTTTTTTTTGACTGCCCGGAGCAAGGTAGGCCTTTGTCTGAGAGCTGCTTAGCCTGCAAGGGGACCTGACAGTCTGCAGGAGGATCCATCGTTCTCTGGGGTGAGTGAGGAGTGAGTGCCCGAACCACGGCAGCTGCCCGGAGAGGGACCACCGACTCTCCACAACTCCCCCTGCCACCAGCACACTTCCTGCTCTTCCTGCAGGGGTTATTCTCCCCGGATACTGCCTCTCTCTTCCTGTCCCTTCCCAGCTTGCACCCAGAATCCTCCCCCCCTCCCCCTGCCTCATCCTCCCGTCTTTGGGGCCACAAAATCCCACAGCTCAGCCTGTTTGGGCTCTGGGGACCTGGAATTGAGTGCACCCAGGCCGGTGGGAGGTCCCCTCCTTCATTTGACTGCCCGGAGCAAGGTAGGCCTTTGTCTGAGAGCTGCTTGGCCTGCAAGGGGACCTGACAGTCTGCAGGAGGATCCATCGTTCTTTGGGGAAGAGATGGGCAGGCGCCAATGCAGGAGCTCCTCCAACAACATGAAAGGCAACATGACATCACCACAAGCCAGACATCCCGAAACAACAAGAATTGAACACCCTACCCCAGAAGATATAGAAGAAACCGACATTAAACAGTACTTTATGTATTAATAGAGGACCTTAAACAGGAGGTAAAAACTGCCAATAAAGAAATG